>NC_052616.1:18267833-18435856 GCF_016545825.1 Eucalyptus grandis
TTTAGGAATCATTCTCGCTTCCTAGGAATCGTTTTTTTATGTTTTCTCTTTTTAGGGGTTAGGAATCACAATTTCCATTCCAATAATGTAATTCATTTGATTCTATTCAATGAAATTACAATTTTATTTCAAATTTTGAGGACATGACGGGGTACACCAAACCAGCCCGGTGACGATATCCAACAATGAAAAAAAAAAGATATCATCAATGGAGAAATTATGAGGATTGGGCTTCTTCATGCTTCCTCGTAATAAAAATTATTTTTGAAACCATTTCAAAAAGCATGCATTAGGTTACCCTTGTTTGTTTTTCTAACTTATTTACTTCATGTCTCGTGAGCATAACGAGGCGTTTGAAAATAACGCGTCAATTTCCAATGATAGTGGGCCCGTTGATTTGGGAACATACCTCCAAAGGAAAAGTAGATGTGGGGGGAAAGATCATTTCCTAGCTGATTGTGATGACATCTCCCAAGAGTGAAGAGGACTTTAAACACTACTTATCATTTTACTTGTCCTAAGCAATATCCTTGCACATCAATAGGAAATTGAGGACAAGTCAGAAGAAGATCATCTAGATTCCAAAGTGTGATGTGTGGCACATCTCTTTACAATTTGTGTGTGATGCCATTTACATGAGAAAATGTTGGAACAAGTCAAAAGAGAATCATCCGTCTTGGATGAAATGGATACATTGTGTTCATGAACAAAATCAATTTTGGAATTGACACTCTGTTCTTTTCCTTGCAGATGACGAATTGGGACACTATGGATTCTAGTAGTGACATGACTGAGAGAAAATCTCGATCCGAGCCAAAATGGTTATGCAATTTGAATTTACTTTGATGATGCATAATATCCTATTCATGCACGTTGTTCTGTGCAGGGGCAAAAGCCAGATTTCATTGAATCAAATATCGGATTTTTCATCCTTGATTGATCAATTTGTATGTTTGTTCCCTTTTGATAAGGGCAATCCAAGGACACCCATTGCTGAGACAGTCCCTTCGTGGGACATTTCATTGAATGAATGCTTGCAATCATGTTTTCATACTTATAAGATAATTTTTGAGTATGGTAAACTGTTTGTTTGAAGCCACAAAAGCTTTTCATGCTTAAAGTTGTTGAACTCTTTTAAAAAGAGAATTTTCATAGTGATTTTACCTATTTAGGTCACCAATTTCATGTGGAGATTTATCAAGATAGACAACTCAAGGGAGTGACACAATGCTTAAGAATGCTGAATGAGACGTGTCAGTATGATGAAAGGCAAGCCTTATCCTATACATAGTCCCCTACTTATACATTTGTGAGATGAGTGTAGGAAGTTCCATATCTACAAGGTAAAGAGTTCTCTCGCAAAAGGTACGATGACCGAAATGATGAGGGGCAGTTTATTTCTCTATCCCAAACACTACATGTGATCCATTGCTTAACCACTTTGAGCCTTATATACTTGTGAAAATTCTTTTCAAATTATCTCTGTCAAGAACCACCCCACATTGGGGCAAATTGGAGGGTAAGATAGCACCATAAAGTGAAGAAAATGGATTGAAATTTTCTTGCTTTCACTTGCATCAATTTTCAAGTCGTGCTATTACATTGAATTCATATGGTAATTTAAGTGCCTTAGGATGACGAAGAGCATTTCTTTCTCTATCCTACATACTTATATCCTTTGCATAGCCCACTTGAGCCTGCAATTTCATTTCTTTTAAACCCAGTTGGTGATCATCCCTCACACTGGGGCAAGGCAAGAGACAGATGAAGACCTTTGAAAGTTTGAATGTCATTCAAAGTGTAGTTGCTTGACACATGCATAGAAATCAAAATAGAATTAAGGGGCATGAAAAAGCAGTGTGCCTGATAAAAGCAAGGCCAATGCTCATGAAAAAAAAGTGAAGAAGAAATGAACAAGAACTAGGGGCATGAAAAAGCAGTGTGCCTAGTAAAAGCAAGGCCAATGTCCATAAATGAAAAAAAGAGAGTCAAGATAGATGACTGTCAATTGCTAGAATTAAATCCCAATGGAGTAATACTCAAAGAGCTCAAATGTTGAGTTTTTACAATCAATAGGGCATTTCATGAAGACAATCCCTGATGGTGAAAAAGAAAACCGGTGGCAATGCCAAGATGATCATCAACTCTCACCCTTAACACATATTTTGAGCCGAATGATCGTTTCATTTCTCAACCCATGAACCCAGCCTATGTTATGTCCCTTGTAAAGTCTCTTCTAATTAGGGCACTTGAATTAGCGTATGAATTCACATGTCATAAGCATCGCTCGAAGGAGTGCGAGCAAGATTATTTCTTTCTCATTTTGCAAGGTTCTTGACTTGTAAACCCGGAGATGATTAAAGAGTTGTTCTTTTAATAGCCTTGACTCAAAGAGTCCCTTTGTTAAGCCTTTGTTAAGCCGTTGACCGAGCCTACATTACGGTCCCTATTAAAGACCTCTCAGATTGGTAAGGTCGTACCACTTACGAGAAAACTCGGACCCTTGTTAGTATGATGACAGTGAGATGGAGTGATTCTCATAAAATAGCCTCTAAATGAGAGTGAGTGAAAGTCCTTTCTAACTGAAGGTCTCTCATTTGGTATTCTTAGGAAATCCATGTCATGAGTGAAGATTGTCTTGAATGATAATTCTCTCCAGTGGAAATTTGGGTGATGCAAAGGTCATTATGCATGAACCCCGATTGAGTTGATGAAAACTTTATTAAATTTTGAAATGTGCATTCTAGAGTAGCTCAGTTTGTCTATCTCTTTGATGAATGCATATCAATTTTTGCTCTAAATCATGTCTGACAGGTAATTCAAGTTCCTTTCAGAATGTTTCATGATATTAGGAGATGAGGAACCTCCACCGTGAGGTGAAAGACCTCCACATGATATCTAAATTCCAAAAAGACATTTTTCTCCAAAAATCAGAGATATCACCAGGTAAGTATATCTCTACCATACTCTAAAATACTTGTCATTATGCAGGTATTCTCTCTCAAGTGCATCGACACTTGACTTGGTCAAGCTGTCCAGTTATATCGACCTGGCGTGCTTTCGTAGCCCAGAGTCATTTTCATCGACTCGGCGTGCTTCCGTAGTCCAATGTCTCTTTATTGACTCGGCGTGCTTTCGTAGCCCAGAGTTCATTTTATCGAACCGGCGTGCTTCCGTAGCCCGGATTTCTTTTATCGACCTGGCGTGCTTTCGTAGCCCAGAGTCCTTTGTTTATCATGACCAAGCCAGAATAACTTACCTCGACTCTAGTCGACCAATCTGCCGAAGAACCATCCGTCGTGATGTCCGAATCTGGGCAACAGCAGGGTCAGATTCAAACCCCAGCCCAACACGTGCAATGGCAGCAATTCTAGGCTCAGTCTAATCTAGGGCTGCCCTTCACGGGCCATCCTTACCAGTGGATACCTTATCCATGGTACCATGGGCCCGGCCCAAATGCATCACTGCTGGGCTACCAAAGCAACGCGCGAGCCGATGGAGGCCCACCAACCAATAACGAGGCAAGTCCAACCATCAGCCTGGAGCAGACGGGCGGATCGACTGGACCGGGTATGGGAACGAATCCCTACCTGGATTTTCACGATGCGGGGGCCTGTAATCGGGTCGAGCGGTTCGGGTTAGGATGCTAATCTGTACCGGGTTTCGCGCTCGAGTTTTTCCGTATCAATTCCTCGCTGCTAGCGGCCAGCCGAAACCCGGTGACCCTCTTTATACAACCAATAGTTAACCGGTGCTGACAATTACTCTAGCTGGTCGCGTGAATTCTGGCGAGCATTGGTAACAAAGGACAAAGAAGTTTTCATCAACGGGACGTTTCCAATTCCATCCGACAAGAGAAGGGCATAGCTCTGGAAGAGATGCAACCAATTAGTCAGGACATGGACTGGGAATTGCATCTCGCCCAAAGTCTCGACCGAACTTCCCCCGACGGAAGACTCCAAAAAGATGTGGGAAAACAAAAAGGAGATGTACGGGAAACTTGACCATGTCAAAAAATTTTATCTCATATAATAGATCTCAGATCTGAAACAGAGGAACATGATGGTCATAGCAGTTTATAATAAGCTTTTGGCTCTGTGGAACGAATTAGAAGCAGCCAAAGAGAAGTTTGATTGGCCCGAACACATTCAACTGCAGTACAAGAGAATGTGAGAGAGGGAGAAGGCGACGAGGTTCCTCCTGATCCTTAATGAAGCTTACCTGAGGCTTCGCTCCCAAATCCTTACCATGGAGCCCATGCCGAGCCTCGGCCGCATCTACTAACTCGCCATTCAGGAAGAAATCAACAGAGGACGGCGGACCATGGGAAGGGAGGAGACAGAATGGTCCTGGCGGCAAGGAGCCATTTCCGCTCCGCACAGAGGAGCACGGGCAGTGGAAAATAGGCAGATCTAGGGTTAGGGTTTTTCGATGGTAACCCTAGCAATATAAAGAGGAGCACCGACGGCCCAAATTCCATTCTCCAATCGGACGGCTCACGCTTATCCCTGGGAGCGACTGCATCCGAGGGCCTACAAAGCTTCAATCTTGGTGGATCGGACGGTTCGCGTGGAGTGTCTTTCCATGGGCCGAATGGCCCACGTGGCGGTTTCTTTAGTGGGTCGGGCAGTTCATACAGTCTGACTCTGGCCCAAGTTTTCCAGCCCACGACCAGGCCCAACTCAGTCGCTAAAAATAATGGCTCAATGATAGTGCTAGTACGAACACCTAGAGGGGGGGTGAATAGGTGTAAAAACAAATTCTACAAGACTTAGCAACTTAATTCGATTTTTATGAAAAACCGAAGACTTAAGATATAGAAGATTTGTAGTAATATATAAGGCAGTAAAACAAAGAGATAAGGGAAAGATAATTAGAACACGAAGTTTATAGTGGTTCAGCTTAGACCAAGCCTACGTCCACTCTCCCGCACTGACAGCCCACTAGTTGGATTTCACTATGAATCAAAAGAGATGTTACAGTCGCACGTCACTGATTCCATAGTGTAGAGACTCTGCTATACTTCCTCAATGTCTCACAAATATACATACACTCTTTTGAATGTAAGATTACGCTCAACAAATGAACTAGCAAACAACAAGGAACTTCAAACTTTGGAATTCTTCTATCTCGCACTACTTCGAATAACTAGAGAGTCTTTCTTATATACTCCTCCATGCCTTCATAACTGTTGGCACCTTCCAAAGGAGTTTTTCCAATCTACCCATTGGACATAATCAATTAGAGAGATCTTGAGTTACTTAAGGAAAATGAAGATAGCCCACCAATCCTGCTTGCCCATATAATCAGGATCTAGGTTTTCATAAGTAGAATCTTCCAAATATACTTTGTCAATCAACGGATCTAAATTACTCGAATCATTTGTAATACGAATAATAGATCTTAAGATGCTATCTCCAGCCGTGAGATAATCTTTAACCAATCGAACCAAATACTTAAAGAAATACTCGCATCTGAATAAGACTTCTTCATCGGTTTAGGAACTGTCAAGGAGGGCAGACTTAAAGTCTTGAGTCTGGAGGTCTTCAAAATTTAACAGAAGAGTCTGCTCGACTTCAAACTAGATTGAAGAAAACGTTTGTCAACTTCAAAACAAATAAGAAAGATTTCTTCAACAATCTCCCCATTTTTATGGTGACAAAACTTTTATGCAGATTTAGGTATATTTGACCTGCAAGACAATACTCAAGCAAACAAGATATCTTTCAAAAGATAAATGAATTAGGATAAAGATAGTATCGCATCTGCAACCACAGAAAATAAGTTAGTTATGCAAAAACAACTACCTTTACCATAATTACTAACAATCCTTAAAGTATTGCAAGCATTAAATGATCAAAACATAGTCCAAATCAACAAACAGTCATAAACAGTCCAATAGAAATCAAATCTGCTCCAACTTGACAGTCTACCTTGACTTGACGGTCTTTTCCAACTTCTTCAAATCCTCCTTCAATTGGGCAACCTCCTTACCCTTTACATTTGCTTGTACTTGAAGACTGAGGGCTTGAACTTCATTGTGCAATGAAACTGAAGAGGCTTGATTAGCATTCTGCATAGTCTGAAATTCACATCCCAACGCATAAATCTGTCCTTTGATCTCCATAAGAACATCAAGCAATCTTTTAAGGTCTGCAGAGTTATCAGTTCGAGTGCTTGCTTCAGCATGATCAAATTGTAGAGTGCGGGCAGATGATGGGATATCAGCATTAATATCTAGATTGGGAGATGAAGTGGCATTTCCTTCTTTAGGAAATTGAGATGCATATACATCTTCTGGATTGGCAGGAGAACGGCTGATACCATCACTAGCAAAAGCAGGAGAAGAAATACCTCTTTTATTAGTGGCTCCCCTTGTTTCTGTGCCTTCAAGTGGAGAGAGGTATTCCTCATGCTCCGCCTCTTCTTCTGCTTGAGAATCACTGTGACTTTTTCCTTATGGATGTTCTTCTTCATGCTCTTCCTCTGCATCTCTTTCTTCTCCTTCCTTCCTCATTGCTTCTCTCTCTTCACTCCTCTGCTCTGTTTCCTCTTGATCTTGATTCTATCTATCCTCTATCTCTGGAACAAGACGTTGTAAGTTCTTTAAGGCAAAAGCAGAAAATGGTGACATCATCTTCATCTTCTTCATTCTGTAAGATGAGTGCTCTCTTCTTCTTAGATGAAGCTCTCATGGGCTCCTTGCCTTTTCGTTTTACAACTATAGAGTCTTGTCAAGTCTTAACAGGGGTCTTTCCCTTAACACGCTCCAAAGCCTTATCTAGCTCCTTCAGACGCATCTTCGAAACCATCTTTAGTCCCACCACCATTTGATCACAGGGTCGAATACACAGAATTTTGGGAGGCTGAATATTGAGATGTCTGAAAAGCCGAGTAACAAGAGCTGAATAAGGAAGTTGACCATTGTCCTTTACCATTGACCTATACATGTGAAACATGATAGTGTGTGGCAGAGAGAACTTGTAGCCAGTGTTGATGGCATACATAAACTTTGCCTCAGAATTGGAGACATCAGTCTTTGATGTGGACTTAGGTCTAAGACAGTTTATCACAATCTTATGGAGCAGGACATTTGAGGCACCCATCCTCAAGTATGAAATTCGTCCTTCGGCAACTCTGTCTCAAACAAGCTCCATAGTAGCATGACCAATAGACACACTAATTGATTGGAATTTCCCTCTCTCCACTCCAATTACATCAGCCAGAGTGTCCATATCAACCACATAATCCTGATCTCTAACACTGAAAGAAAATCTATTCGCATCCAAAAAGCTTAGATTGGAACAGAAATACGCTATAAGTTCTGCATGGGCTATAGCTGTCTCAAAGCAAAAACATTCAAGTTGGAGTAAAGAAAATTTTTCCCACAACTTCACGTTTATAGAATCAAGAAAATCAAAATCCACACTCTTTGGATTCATCACCTCTCGCTTCAGCAATTTAGAGTAAACTTACTGATGCCCTTCAAAACGAAACAGATTCACCCTACTTCCTCGAATTCTCGCAGCAACACCCATTCTAGGCTTAAAATGAGTGTACATTTTCTCATCGTCATCTTTTCCCTCCGGTTGACTAAATCCCCCAAAATGTGGATCACTAGGGAAGTTCGCAAACGCCTTTTCTGCTGAACCAGCAGGGGCAATTTCCAAGCGTTCCATCATTCTCAAAAAGTAAGACTCATTTTGGTACCCTTTTTATTTCAGAAATTCATCAATAAAGGTCATGGCAGAACTTCCTTCCTTCAGGACAGTATAGAGTTAGAAAGAAAATGCGGGCTTAAGAGTCCTTATAGGTTCTACATCTTCAAGAATTTCTTCCTCCTCTTGATGTTGCTGAGATTCGTGCGATCTAGCCTGAGAAGAATAGCGCAGTTGAGAATGTTGTGGACTCTGTTGCTGCCTCGAAGAATCTTCTTCCTCGATCAAGTCAAAAAGCGTAGTACCCTCACGCATATGCCGTGGTCCCATGCTTGCAATCCTTGAAGACTTCCTTTAGGAAGACATTGTCACGATCTTTGAGAGAAATTTTCGAACTTGATTCGCGAGAAAGATGAAAACTTTATGGGTTAAACTAGAAAAAGTAAGAAGGTGAAGTTTTGTGCTCTAGGGTTTGTGAGTAAAAACGAAGAAGAAAATACTGTATATAAAGCAATCGAAATGAGGTATATGAATCGTCATACCTTTTCGAGTAAAAATGAATAACTGCCTTTTTGAAAAATGGATAATTATCTTTTCAGAAATAACTTCCTTTTTGAAAAATAATAAATGCTACGACTTCAAAAGTTATGGGAAGTCAACATCAATCAAGCATCGATTAATGAGTAATCATACCTTTTCGAGTTTCAAGGAAAATAAATTGCTTAAACAAGATTAACTTACAATCGAAATACTTGATCTTCTAAGTTTGAAAATCTTCAGACTTTTATCTCTTCCTCTGAACTTCTTCAAACTTCAAAATATTAAGTATGGAGCGAATAGACTCAAATAAACTTTTCTCTAGTTGCTTTGTAAATATATCCGCCAGCTAATTCTTAGAGTCAATGAACTGGATCATTACTTCTCCATTTTGAACATGATCTCTAATAAAATGATATCGAATCTCTATATGCTTTGCTCTTGAATGAAGAATAGGATTCTTGGTAAGATTAATCACGCTAGTGTTGTCACATTTGATCTCGGTGCAAGAGTCTTCGATTCCAAAGTCTCTCAATTGTTGTTTTATCCATAAGATTTGAGATCAACAACTTCCAAGAGCTACGTATTCTACTTCCGCTATTAAAAGAGCTACTGTACTTTGCTTCCTTGAAAACTAAGATACTGATCTGTTACCGAGCAATTGACAAGTATTGGAAGCACTATTTCTTTCAACTCTGCATCCTGTTAGATCTGTGTCTGAATATCCAATGAGAGTAAAGTCTCATTTTTTGGGATACCATAGACCTAACTTTGAAGTTGTTGCAACGTATTTGATGATGCGTTTTGCAACACTTAGATGAGATTCTTTTGGATCTAACTGAAATCTAGCATAAATGTAAACACTAAACAAAATGTCAAATTTAGAAGCTGTAAGATAAAGAAGTAAACCAATAATACTCATGTAAAGTTTCTAGTCCACTTTTTTTCCTCCTTCATCTTTATCCAACTTTAAAGAACTAGACATTCTTATTTCAGTCTTTTTGCAATTTTCTAATCCGAACTTTTTAACAAGTTCCTTTGCATATTTTTCTTGATGAATAAAAATCCCTTCCTTTAATTGCTTTACTTGAAGTTCGAGAAAGAAAGACAATTCACCATCATGCTCATCACAAATTCATCTTGCATAAACTTAGAAAATTTCTTGCAAAGATTTTTGTTAGAAGATCCAAATATTATGTCATCAACATAAATTTGAACAAGTAAAAAGTTTTTACCTTCCCATTTGATAAACAAGGTGGTGTTCACTTTACCTTTGATAAAACCATTTTGAATTAAAAACGTACTTAACCTATCATACCAAGCTCGAGATGTTTGCTTCAAGCCATATAGAGCATTTTTCAGTTTGAATACAGAATCTGGTTTCCTTAGGTCTTTAAATCCGGGAGGTTGTTCCACATAGATTTCCTCTTGGATAAATCCGTTCAGGAATGCACTTTGGAATAACCTGAAATTCTTAAAGCAAGTAATAATCTAATAGCTTCTAACATTGCTACTGGTGGATAAGTCTAATCATAATATATCCCTTCTTCTTGTGTATATCCCTTGGTCATGAGTCTTGCTTTGTTTGGCAAAAGAACCATTCAAATGCCATAATTTTGCATAAAAGGACAGTTAAGCGCCACAATTTATGAAAAATACACTTAAGTCTTAAAATCGAGCAAAATGGATCACTGAGTCCGTCCAAAAAATCCTGGCCAAAACGCTGTGCATTTGAGGGTGTCAATTTTAAAATGAAGCGAGTGTAAAAGGGCATTATTTTAGTATTGATGTGGTAAAAATTAATATAAAAATTAATATAATTTAATTTAAAACTAAATTTATATAAAATATTAAAAAAATAAAAATATTAAAAATATTAAAAATATTTATAAAAATTAAAATATTTAAAAATTAAAAATTATAAAAATTAAAATATTTAAAAATTAAAAATTATAAAAATTAAAATATTTAAAAATTAAAAATTTTATAAATTTTAAAAATTAAAAATTCTAAAAATTAAAATATTTAAAAATTAAAATTTTATAAATTTTAAAAATTTTATAAATTTTATAAATTTTATAAGTTTTAAAAATTTTAAAATTTTTAAATAATTTTAAAAATTTTAATAAAAAGAGAGGTGGCCCCGACCAACCCTCCCCCACCTTCCGGCGACGGCGGGGAGGCGGCGGCGGCGAGGGCTCGCCCTCGGCCCGCTGGCTGCCTTCCTCCTCTTCCTCCTATGTTTTTAAATAACTATAAATTATATTATTATTTTTTTCTAAATTTAATTTAATTAATTTTTATATTATATTAAAATTAACTTATACCAAAACAACGTCGTTTTGGCCGATTTAAGAGCTCTATTTTGGCCAACACCTGAAACGACGTTGTTTTGGCGTTGACATGGTAAAAATTTAATATAAAAACTAATTAAATTAAATTTAAAAATAAATTTATTTAAAAATTAAAAAAAATTAAAAAATTAAAAAAATTAGAAAAGGGAGGCGGCTGAGGGCTGAAATATTTTGTAAATTTTGTAAATTTTGTAAGATTTTTGTAATTTTTAAAATTTTTATAAATTTTAAATTTTTGTATATGTTTTAAATAAATTTATTTTTAAATTTAATTTAAATAATTTTTATATTATATTAAATTCAAATTATGCTAAAATGACGTTTTGGCCGGTCGAGCCGACTCGGCTCTCCAGCGAGACACATCGGCAAGAAATATTAATATTTTAATGTCACGTATGATTTCCAGCCAACTTCGCCGAAAATGGCACTCAGGTGTCCTACTTTTCTTAAAATGTAACATTTAAGTGTATGTTTCGTAAGTTATGGCACTTAAGTGTTCATTTCTGCCAAGTTATGGCACTCTAGGGATCCGTGTGTCTACTTTGCTCCTTACAACTTTTCATTTTTCATCCATCTTGTTCTTGAAAACCCATTTGGATCCAACAACAGATTTTCCTTTTGGTATAGGAGTTAATTCCCAAACATCATTAACACTGAAATGCCTGAGCTCTTCTTGCATAACTTTAATCTATCTTTCATGAGTTAAAACTTCTTTTATGCTTTTGGGTTCTATTTCAGAAATAAAAGCCACAGCACTAGACTCTTCATGCATTTTGGATCTTGTACGAATTCCTTCATCAATGTTACCAATGATGAGTTCTTTGGGATGACTAGACTTGTGCTTCCAATTACTGGTTGGTCTGACAGATTGTTGATCTTCTTCTTCAGTTGATTCTTCAGTATTCATTTATTGTTGTCCTTCTATAGTCTGAGCTGTTTTAAGGGAAGTAGACTTTGTAAAGTCTGGAGCAGGTTCAGATTCTTCAAGTTAAGTTTGGATTGATTGATTTTGCATAGAGTCTTGAAATTTGACATTCATCAATTCTTCCACAGACTGAGTCTTCTTGTTGTATACTTTGTATGCTTTGCTGGAAGTTGAACATCCAAGGAAGACTCCTTTGTCTTATTTTTCTTTAAACTTACCAATTTGATTATTTGCATTTTTCAAGATAAAACATTTACAACCAAATACATGAAAATAAGAAACAATTGGTTTCTTTCCTTTGAACAATTCATAAGGAGTTTTCTTAAGAATAGGTCTTAAGAAAACTCTGTTAATAATATAACATGTTGTAGATACTGCTTCAGCCCAAAAACGAGAAGAAATATTGCTTTCAATTAAAAGAATTCTAGCCAATTCTTGCAAAGATCTATTCTTCCTTTCCACAACTCCATTTTGTTCGAGAGTGTATGGAGATGAGAACATATGTTGAAAACCAGATTCATCACAAAATTTAGCAAAGTCTTGATTTTTAAACTCACCTCCATGGTTCATCTGTATGCTTGAAATAACGTACCCTTTCTCATTCTGCACTTTCTTGGCAAACTTAGTGAAATAAGAGAAGATTTCAGACTTACTTGACAAAAAGTAAACCCAAGTAAATCGTGAATAATCATCCATTATTAGTAGGCAATATCTCTTTACACCAATACTTTGAGTTCTAGTTGGTCCAAATAGATCTATATGCAGGAACTGCAGTACACGATTAGTGGAAACTTGATTTATTAGTTTGAAGAAATTTCGAACCTATTTTCCCAATACATATGGTGTGCATAAGTTAGATTTTTGGTACTTCAGGTTGGGTAATCCACGAACAAGTTTCTTTGAAGAGATCTTGGCAATTTGCTTCATGTTAATATGGCCAAGCTTTCAATGCCAAAGATTTGCTTCATCTTGTATTGAAATTATACATTGGAATCTTTCTGAATTGATATCCAAAAGATAGATATTTCTATGTCTTCGCCTAGTAAAGGATTGTGAAAGATCTTTACTAGTGCCCGAACATATTCCTTCTTGAAAATTGATCTTAAATCTAGTGTCACACAATTAGCTGATGCTGAGCAAGTTGTAGTTAAGTTCTTCCACTAAGGAGACGTTGCTGATTATGAGACTTTCAATTTTTACAATTCCACATCCAACAATTCTTCCCTTGCTGTTTCCGCCAAAAGAGACTTTTCCACTAGTTACTTGTTTTAATTTGATAAAACAATTTGAATCTCCAATCATATATCTTGAATAGCTACAATCCAAATATCATTTAACATTTTTCTTGATAGTGACCTACAATTAAAAAAGAAACTCAAGCTTTCTTTGGTACCCACACTTTCTTGGGTTGGTAGAGTTAGTACAATATACAGTCTTTGCTCAATCCTTCTTAACGGGCCTCCAAACCATAAGACATTATTCCTCAAAGTGTTTTGAGCTATTACACTTAGAACATCTAAAAGCATTTCGCCCAATAGGTTTTACAAAGACTTTTGGAAAATGATTCTTGTAAAAGGCTTTTGTAGGTCTTTTTTGATTCTTTCTTTTACTTTCGGAAAATCAATTAAATGAATGGTTTCATAGGTCATTCCCAAGCTTAATTTGTTAAAGTAAAGTTTTTGTACTGAAAGAATCTTTTCCAATTTCTCGATCCCATAGAAAACCTTCTTGAAATGCTTGAAATATCATTTTTCAAGATTGTGTTTTCTTTCGAAAAAGAGTTTGCATTTTCTTTTAAAGTAATGAAACTTTTATCTAGATTTTCAAACATTTCTTTCCATAAAGTTTCATGTTGCTTCAGTGTAATATTCTCCCTTTTCAGCTCGGAAATCCTCTTAAGAGAGGTTTTGAGACTAAGACACAGTTCATCAATGTACTTTGAGACTTTAATAGGGATTTTTGAATTACTTACCTCGACTTCACTATCTGAATTTAAGTCTGTATTGATTTCAGAGTCTGAGTCTGACTCTAATTTGGCATAATTATCATCACTCTCTTCGCATTTTATATCACTCCAAGTTTTTGCTTTGAGTGCCTTTCTGTATTTCTCAATTTTTCCTTTCTTTTTATTCAACAAGGGATAGTTGGGTCTGATGTGTCCATTTTTCTTGCATTTAAAATAAATCACATCTTTATTGGATTCATCATCCTTAGCTGATTTGTTTTGAAATCTTTGAGAACTTTGTTTCTTCCAATTGAATCTTCTTCCCTTTTTATTCAGTTTCCTGAACCTTCTTATCATGAGAGCGAGTTCTTCATCGTCTATGTCATCATCAGAGTCTGTAACATCAGAATATTCATTAGATTTTAAAGCAATAGACTTTTTACCTTTGGGATCTTCTTCTTCATCGATTTGCTCCACTTCGTAGAACTAAAGTGTTCCAACCAATTCATCAACAGAGAGTGGTATGATCCTTTGTGTTTCCCTTATTAAAGTCTTTATGTGATTCCACTCTTTGGAAAGTCCACGCAATAATTTGTTAACCTTCATGGGTCCTGAGATTGGTTGACCTTGATATTCAAGACCATTTACGATATCTGTAA
The DNA here is from genome assembly GCF_016545825.1 of Eucalyptus grandis. Lineage (NCBI taxonomy): Eukaryota > Viridiplantae > Streptophyta > Magnoliopsida > Myrtales > Myrtaceae > Eucalyptus > Eucalyptus grandis. The sequence goes on from NC_052616.1 coordinate 18,281,912, forward strand.
AACGGCTAAACATGTCAGTAATGGATTCTCTTGGCTTCATCTTGAAGGTTTCATATTGACCGAGTATAATATTGATTCTGGTTTCTTTTACTCGATATGTTCCTTCATAGGTGATGTGCAGTCTATCCCATACTTCTTTAACTGTTTCACAAGAGGATATTCTGTTATATTTAGTATGAGATAATGCACAATATAAGGACTTAATAGCTTTTGCATCAAGAGCTTGTCTCTTGGTTATCTCTTCTTGAGTCATGTCGCTAGCCTCTGCAACTTCTTTCCCTCTTTCTGAGACTGTTGTAGCTTTAGGATTGATTCCTTTGTCTACCACATCCCATTCCAGAGGATCTTTCGATCTTAAGAATGCTTTCATCTTGTTTTTCCATATGTAGTATTCATTTCCATCGAAATAAGGCGGTCTTATGTTGCTTTAACCTTCAACCAACCCTGGAGCCAACATACTAGCTATGGATCTTTAACTTTGAAGAAAAGCACTTCAATTAAATGAGTACACAGGTTCTGATACCAATTGATAGTGTGAGTACAAACACCTAGAGGGGGTGAATAGGTATAAAACAAATTCTACAAGACTTAGCAACTTAATTCGATTTTTAAGAAAAACCGAAGACTTACGATATAGAAGATTTACAGTGATATATAAGGCAGCAAATAAAGAGATAAGGGAAAGAGAATTAGAACACGAAGTTTATAGTGGTTTAGCTTAGACCAAGCTTACGTCCACTCTCCCACACTGACAGCCCACTAGTTGGATTTCACTATGAATCAAAAGAGATGTTACAGTCACACGTCATTGATTCCACAGTGTAGAGACTCTGCTACACTTCCTCAATGTCTCACAAGTATATAGACACTCTTTTGAATGTAAGATTATGCTCAACAAATGAACTAGCAAACAACAAGGAACTTCAGACTTTGGAATTCTTCTATCTCGCACTACTTCGAATAACTAGAGAGTCTTTCTTATATACTCCCCCATGCCTTCATAACTGTTGGCACCTTCCAAAGGAGTTATTCCAATCTACCCGTTGGACAGAATCAATTAGAGAGATCTCGAGTTACTTAAGGAAAATGAAGATAGCCCACAAATCCTGCTTGCATATACAATCGAGATCTAGGTTTCCATAATTAGAACCTTCCAAATATATTTTACCAATCAACGGATTAAATTACTCGAATCATTTGTAATACGAATAATAGATCTTAAGATGCTATCTCCAACTGTGAGATAATCTTCAACCGAATGAACCAAATACTTAAAGAAATACTCGCATCTGAATAAGACTTCTTCGTTGGTCTAGGAACTATCAATGAGGGCAGACTTAAAGTCTTAAGTCTGGAGGTCTTCAGACTTTAACAGAAGAGTCTACTTGACTTCAGACTAGACTGAAGGAAACGTTTTGTCAACTTCAAAACAAATAAGAAATATTTCTTCAACACTCAAAAGGGAAAGGTAAATCATATTATGATTATTGTAAGCGCCCTCATCATACAATTGAGAACTGCTGGAAATTACATGGAAAACTAAGATAAAAAGAAAAAGGGAAATTTTCAACAGTTTTTAAAGTATCAGACCAACAAATGGGAAAATCAATTGCCCATGAACAATATCAGGAGCTGATGGAAACATTGAGGAAATTGGAAGCTTCATAGGTACATCTTATTGTCTGATGAACTCAATTTCATAGAATGCATGGATTATTGATTCAGGTGCTAGTGACCACATAGTCTGCAATAAGGCTTATTTTTCCGAAATTAAGAAGTTGTCTTACCCCATATCAGTACAACTTCCAAATGGAAACACCACTGAAGTCATCATGTCTGGCACTGTGAATCTTAGTTCTCTTATTACACTTCAAGATGTACTTTATGTCCCTAATTTCCGTTTCAACCTCATATCGGTTTCCCAAGTTTGTGAAGAAAACTCTTGTCGCATCCTATTTCATTCGATAAGTGCTTCTTTCAGCCCTTTCGATTGGCAAACTGATGGGCTTGGGTAAAGTCAATTAAGGGTTGTATTTTTGGATGGATTTTCCACAATTTTTTAAATTACCCTATGTCGAACTCAATAAATCATTGTGTAATTCTACTACCAATGATATGAATTTTCTTAATCATCAAAGATTGGGTCATAGTGCATCCTTTCCTTGTCCCCAGTGCCTTATTTGTCCCATGACAAAACAAACTCATGCTCCCTTCCAAAATAGTACTTCCCAAGCAAATGATATTTTTTTTCTAATCCATGTTGATATTTATGGGCCTTATCATACCTTAAATCATGATGGGTCTCGATTTTTCCTCACAATTGTAGATGATTTCTTCCATGCGACATGGATCTTTCTCATGCAATCTAAAAGCCAGGTCTTTTTTGTGACATCCTGAAATTTGACCCCGTTTCGATAAAGTGAAATGGGCATTTCGTTGACGTGCCTATGGCCCTTTTTCTCTAAGCTGATCACTCACGAGTTAACTAACCTATTGGGTGAAGCCGTTAAGGGATGTATCTGCAGTAAAATCCCTAAAAGCTACCTAATTAGTTGGATTAGGCTAAAATCATGTCTGATCGATTTTTAACCATGAAATTGAACTCGATTTCGGGAATCGAATTTTAAGCGCGTCATAATTTTTTTTAGGATCCGTCTCATCGTCCGTCAAATTATTGACGAGTCCGAAATTTCAATAAAGAAATTATCGGAATGAAAATTGAAGACCAAAAGAAAATAGAAAGGGAAAGGGAAAGAGAAAAAGAAAAATAAGAATAAGATTATTAGTTTATTTCTTTTTCTCTCTCTCCCTTTTCTCTCTTTCTCTCTCTCTCTCTCTCCCTCTCCCCTCTCCTTCGTGCGTAGCCAGCCCCCACCGACCGAATCCCCTTGCCAAATTCAATTTGGCTTCGCTCTCTTTCTTTTTCACTTTGACTTTTCAAACCTCTTCTTCTTTCTCACTTATCTCTTCTTCTCTCTCCTCTTTCTTCTCCCCCCAACCCCACGTGACCGACTCCTTCTCTCTTTTCTCTCTTGTTCGTGCGAGCCAAAAACCAAAGAAGACGAAGCGGCGGCCACCGTTGTCTGGAGATTGAAGCAGCTCGCCGTCGCCACCGTTCCGCCGCCCACGCCCGCGCCCACATGTCCATCGCTCGCCATCGTGCGCCGCCTGCCCTCTCCACGCCCAAGCGTCCTCCCCCGTGCGTCTCTAGCCCCTGTTCCACCCCATCCAGCCACCGTGAGCAGCCGAGCAAGCCGCCTAAGCCATCATGCGACCTCACCGGACCGCCACTTACCTTCCCGACCCTTCTCCGCCCCTAACCATCTCTATTTTCCCTTGTTTCGCAGCCGAACCAGCAAACCCACGAGTGGGTTTCCAGCCGGTTCGTGGGCCGTTTTAGGCCATTTCCGGGCCTCGAACCCGATCCGTGCTTTGGGAAGAATTGTTCCTCGTGTCGTCCCCGTCGGATTGATACGTTTTGCGCGCGATTCTGGTGAGTAATCTCACTAATCCCTGATTAGTTGGCTAATTATGCTTAAGGGTGGTTTAGTTTTAATTAAATTAGGTTTAGGTGGTTAGATTAGAATAGATTAGTGTTTATTAGTTAATTGTGATGCGAATTAGACAAATTGATTGTGCAAATAGCAAGTAGACATGGTCTACTATTTATTGAGGGTAGCCCGGGATTTTTCCCAACCCTAATCGGGCTTCAATTAGGCTTTTCGGGCCTAAGTGGCATTTTTGGTATTTAAATATTAATTTTCGGAATTAAATTAAATAATTATTTATTTTCTGAAAATTCAACTGAGATGGCCCGGGACCGGAATTTTATGCTGGTGACTGTGGTGAAGTCCATTGGGCTTTATTTTGTGCTAAATTAAATTTTTAATAATTATTAATTAATTTTCGAAATTAATTAATTAATTAATTTTTGGAAATTAAGATTTTGATGGCCGACGACCGAAATCTCGTGCTGATTGTCGTGGCACAATCCATTTATTTATTTGAGCTCCACGTTGCATGGAATTAAATAAATTGTGATATTTTGGGGATTTACCCTAAATTGATTGGAATTGATTGAGATTGAATTTTTGATTGGTAAATGGCCAAGTATGTTATTTAGCATTTATAATGCTTTGTTGAGTTGATTTAATTATTTGATTGAGAAATCGTTGGGCATTGGTTGTCGGTATTGAAAGTAGATTGGTAATCACTTGAAAGAAAACACGTGGGCTTGGTGAATTGGAATATCACCTGGAGAATGCACGTGAATTCGGTGACTTGATGTATCACTTTGGCAAAGAGGTCGCATTAGAGAATGCACGTGGGCCCAAGGTTTGAGGCACGTGGCTCGGAGACTTGGAATGTCATCCGGGAAAATGCACGTGACCTAGCTTTTAGATACTCCTCCGTGGAGAACGATTTGTGTGACATGTAATCGACCGGTTCGATTTGTTTGGAGTAAATGGGTGCCTATTGTGAATTGTATTGACTTGCATGTGGGATCTAAGGCCAAGGTAAGTCCTCTGTCCCGTGCGTGTTTAGTTTAGGCAGCCTATAGTATAATGGTTTACTAATCAAGCCTTAGTGGGGTAGAACTCGCTGAGACATAGTCTCATCTTGGTTTGGGGAAAACATTTCAGGATCCCGATGAGAAAATGAGGAGGAGAAGTCTGGGAAGGAGAATTCGGAGGTAAAACCTGAGGAGAAGGATATTGGAAGAAGAAGATAATCCCGAGAGGGGCCTTGAGTACGGCCCGGATGGACTGAGAGTCTATCATCTTTTGGGAATTTCTTTTGAAGTGAATAGTTATGAAGTGGTTTGTGTTTTATATAAAAGTTTGGTTATAAATTTCAACATGAAAAATATGGCCCTGCTTTTCTATCCCATCGTTTTATTGTCTGGGGATTTTAACTGCTTCCGCATGTGCTTAATAAATGAAAGGATCGGCGATACATAGTCCTGGGATATCACATTATAAAATCAACCAAGTCAGAAGGATGTGTGCGTGCTCGAGGATCGGGGCGTGACATTTTCGTATCTGAAAATTTTCTTATCATTATCCAAAACTCAATTTGGAAAAACAATTCGTTGGATTCGAACTGATAATGGTAGAGAATTCTTCAATAGTGAATGTGCTTCTCTTTTTTCCCCAAATGGAATCTTGCATGAGAGTTCTTGTACTTATACACCCCAACAAAATGGAGTCGTTGAGAGAAAGCATCGTCACCTATTAAGTTTCAAGCTTCTATTCTTAAGAGGTTATAGAGAGATTGTGTGGTCATAGCAGCATATCTGATCAATTGCTTGCCATCACACATTCTGAGAGGGAAGACACATTTTGAGTTATTATATGGAAGGAAACTAGATCTGAGTCATCTTAGCGTTTTTGGGTGTCTATGTTATGTGACCACAGTGGGGCATAGAGATAAAATGGCACCTCGTGCTCATCAATGCATATTTATGGGCTATCCATCCTTAAAAAGGGGTATCAGATTTACGTACCATCTACAGGAGAATTTCTTGTGAGCAGGGATGTTATCTTCCATGAGGATAATTTTCCTTTTCAAAGTCTCACTTCTTCATCTGAAGATGAGAAGACAATTAAACAATTCTTATTGGAAGATGACTTATCTTCTGGAGGAACGTTTGTCATTCCAACTGATGTGTTGCCTCCAACGCCTATTGAGATCTCTACGAATCCTCCCATTGATGAACCTTCTGATGAGCCAGCATAGTTGATAGGTCATCCAATAGAAGAGTCGGCTTAGTTGACGGTCCCTTCAGACGCAAGTCCTACTGAAGAATCGTCCTCAAAGCAACACGAGCCTCCATGGCGCCCTACTCATGTCACTCGTCCACCGACTTGGACTAAGGATTATATATGTGGTTCTTCAAGATCGTCAGGTACTCGTTACCCTATCTCGTCTTATGTTTCATTTGATAGGCTATCACCAGAACATTTATGTTGCATAAGCCGTATTTCTGAGGAACGAGAGCCTTCTAGTTTTAATGAGGCAAGAGATGATCCTCGTTGGCAAAAGGCCATGAAGGCTAAATTGCATGCTTTGATAGAAAATCACACCTGGGATGTCGTACCATTGCATGTTGATCGCAAACCAATTGGGTGTAAATGGGTGTATAAGATTAAATATAAAGCAGATGGTTCAGTAAAAAGGTATAAGGCCCGATTAGTGGCCAAAGGCTTTACACAACAAGAAAGTTTTGATTACCATGAGACCTTTTCGCCTATCGCAAAGGATGTCACAGTTCGTTCTTTTCTATCGATTGTTGCTTTTCATGATTGGCCATTACACCAAATGGATGTCCACAATGCTTTTTTGCATGGTGATCTGGATGAAGAAATCTACATGGATCTTCCACTCGGATTATGGAGACAAGCGGGAGTCTAAGGTATGCCATCTCCGCAAATCTCTCTCTGGACTAAAGCAAGCCTCTTGACAGTGGTATGCCAAGTTCACTAATGCACTGATGGTCACTAGATTTAAACGGTCCAACTATGATTACGCTATATTCACTTGGACAAAAGGTATGCCATCTATTTACTTGATGATTTATATTGATGACATACTTATCATGGGAAATGATGATTCTGCTGTGAAGAAACTTAAAGAGTATCTACATTCCACCTTCCATATCAAAGATTTAGGGCCACCTAAGTATTTTCTTGGAATTGAGATAGCTCATTCAGATAAGGGAATCTCTCTCTGTCAACGGAAATTCGTAATGGAAATCATATCAGAAGCAGGACCGTTAGGCTATAGACTGGCCATTATCCCTATCAAGCAAAATACCAAGCTAACTTCTGCGGACTATGATGCTGGCATATCTTCTTCATCTGATGATCCATTATTAAAAGATCCGTTGGGATATCAGAGACTCGTGGGAAAACTTATATATCTCACCATGACTAGGCTAGACATATGCTATGCAATATAGACCCTTAGTCAATTTATGCACAATCCAAAACAATCTCAAAGGTTGTGAGATACTTGAAGACATGTACAGGCTTAGGGATACTCCTTTCTCAAAAGTGCAACATGGAAATGACGGCTTATTGCGATGCGGATTACGCCACATGTCCTATGAGCAGGAGATCTATCACTGGCTTCTATATCAAATTTAGGGAATCATTACTTTCATGGAAGACAAAGAAGCAGTCTACCGTGTCATTATCTTCAACTGAGGCCGAATATCAATCTATGGCCAGGACTCTTTGTGAAATAGTTTGGTTAAGGGGTCTACTTTTGGATCTCGAGGCACAAGTTAAAGGACTGACTGCACTTTTTTGTGACAATGATTCAGCACTCAAACTCGCAGCAAATCCTGTATTGCATGAGAGGACAAAGCATATAGAGGTTGATTGCCACTTTACTCGAGAAAAAATTCAAGAGGGAGTTATCGAGACAAGAGGAATTAGAACCTCGGAGCAACCTACGGACATATTCACTAAACCGCTTTGTCAAAGATAGCATACATATCTTCTAAACAAGCTTGGCGTCTTGGACATATACAGGCCACCAGCTTGAGGGAGAGTGTTGGAAGATATGATTTAGTGAATCATATCAATTGTAAATTGATAGAGAATCATCTCTATTTTAGGATTAGAAATATAGGAGAATATTTATTTTCCTTTTATTATTTCATTCTCTGTAATTATATACATAGCTTTGTACAAGGAATTACAATCAATAGCGAGAGACAAAATTCCCATACTCCGTCTTCTCTCGACACCTTCTATTTTTCACTTTGTTACAAGCTCCACCACTGACTCCGTAGCTATTGTTCCTATTGCACGAGTCTCGCAAATCGGATGGCACCCTTGCCAACATAGTTCCATTGCCTCGCTCGAGTCCTTCATGACACCACTGCTGCTCGAGACGCGAAGCCCTGACGTTCATTCATCGTAAGCACCACCGTGAGGCACGCCCAGCATCACTACATTGTGTCGTGAGTAGCCATCTGAGGATCGGAATTTGGAAGCCAATATTCGAATTAGGTAAAACTTTTACCAATTTTGATTTTAAAAAAATTCGGTTTCCTTATCTGAAATATTGGTTGATGTACATGATGGAACATCTCGATATGCTAAGATATCTGTAATCTCGAGTAGACTTTTAAGTTGGGAAATTTTCCCAATTTCACAACGTGCATATGATTTAACAGTCCGATTTCACGCTCAAAATACGACTCGCGATCATACAGAAAAATCGCAAATTCAATCTCACGCTCAAGATACGATTCGTGATTTTATTTAAAATTGGCCAAATCTGATCTCATGCGCGAGATACGATTTGTCAATTTATGGATTTCAATATTATCTTGCCCAATTTGCTATTGGGTCGTTTGAATTTATTATTATTTTTAATTTATTTTGTTTCCGTAAAAGAAATCCCAAAAAAATGTTTGAATTAGATTAGGTTTATCATTTGTTTTAGGGTAGTTTGCATGTTAGGAGATTTATTTATCTTGAATTTCTTGAATAAAAATAAAAGAAAAAACACTGATTTAGGATGTTAGTTTTTTTTTTCCATTAATTTAAGTTGCCCGTTTAATTACGTGACAATTTTAATTTCGAATTTCATAAAAAAAAAGTAAAAAGAAAAAAACTAGAAGTAGGGCATTCATTGCATGTCATTGCATATTAGGGTAAGATTGCACATTTAATCTTATTTTCTAATTAATTATAAGCTTAGATAAAATTTTTTAGATAGATTGAATTGTAGGTTAGGGATTACCAAGTTAAGATAACATTTTAGTTTAAATTAAGATTTGGCCTAACATAATTCTTAATGTGAGCTTAATGATATCTTAATCTAGATAGATAATTTTAGCAATTTTCTAATTTCGAATTTCATGCAAAATACAAAAAAAAAATTCTTAAAATAAATCAATTTCATTCTCTAGGATATATTGTATACTCATTAAGAAAACACAAAAAAAAAAAAAAATTACTTTACTCACGTCATATAGGAAAGATTGTATACTACTATGTCATATCACTTCATATTACATTAGTAACATTGCATTGCATAAAGCATGATTCTCATTAAATAAGTGAAAAAAAAAGTAATTGCGTGTTAATTAGAAATCATATCCAGGATTGTCGATGTGAATTCTGATTTAAAATTGCATATGCTTTTGATGCCCTAAGGTAAGTCCTGCAATTTATTTACTGCTTTATCTAGGTGTTCAATTGGTGGTTTGTGCACCCGCATGATCACCTCACATGTTAGGGAAGTAAATTAAAATCAATTTAAGTTGCTTGCAAATTTTTTTTTTCGAAATAAAAGAGAAACGTACCGAAAGGGCATTAGAAGAATCTAGCGTAATCAAGTACCCGAACTCATAAATCTTTGCTTCGCAGGAGTAAAGTGAATCTCCCATCACTTTACTTGGGTTTTTAATCGACCCACCGAAAATAGAATAGTGGCGACTCCTAATTGAAAAATTAATGACATGTTAAGAACTTAAACTTAAGTCGCGAATTGGTATGGGCTTGGGAGAGCAAGATCTAAGTTTAGACTTAGTAATCCATTAACCAAATCCTAAGTGGTTCAGCCAAAATTTGGTCGCGACAGCTTGGCGACTCCACTGGAGACTTGTGTTAAAACTCTTAGTAAACTTTAGGCCAATTTTTTTTTTAAATGTTTTTGTTTGGCAGCGAGGATTCTAGGTACGTCCATAACATTTAACATGTTAAATGTTCTTGCAGATGGGAGGTGTAAATGGAAGTATTTGCTAACCTTTTTTTTGTAGGGAGGTGTAGGAATGTATGGTTTACTTTCATTCATGAAGTGTTGTTTGATATAATCTGTCAGGCATGCCTTGCATTTACACTACAATCTTTCACACATAATCTGCCACCGGACCTGGGCCGCATGGGATCATTTAGGATGGTATTGAGATGGATACCACTTCGACCGCATGCACACATAAACTTTTTTTTTTGTGTCAAGAGTACCCACCTCGGTTCACATGCTCGTGACCTAGGTCGGCTCTTTGACCAAGTCTAAGTCATGAGGACTTGACTTAGTCCGCACGCTCGTGACTAGTCCGATCATCCTTGTAGCTTCACTTTGCTAAGCCTGTTTAGAGTAGAAATCGAGCCTCACATCTAATGTGCATGTCTATGTGATTTCCATCAATTTTTCTTGGTGAAGTAAGTCTTCTATCCCTATACCATGCAATTTATTTTGTCGTGCTTTTGATTGGTCCATGACAATTTAGGTCAATCATTGATTTAACTCATTTGTCAATTAGAGATGAAATGAGGAAATTGTCATGCAATGAATCATTTGGTGAACAAAACTTTGGAGAATTTGTTTTCAACTCATGTCTTTATTGTGAGGGAGATTCAAATTTTGGTCTTTCCTATTTCATGTTTAGGAAATTTTGTCCTTGCTAGGGTGTCTCATGTCTTTATTTTCCTAGTCCATTTTTAGGACATTTCCTTCATGTGTGGACTTTTCGTAAAAAATGAAAAAATCGATTAGATCGTTGTGATGGATTGACTCTCTATTTACACCTCATGCTTACATGTTCCCGTTCATTTGAATTAGGTAATTATAGAGCGATCTCACTCACCCATCCGTACATGGTCAAGAGCTAAAATGACGGATTAAAACGAGTGCTATGATGACATAGGTACTCTATCTTCAATGAGAAATTGCAACTCGAAAAAGAAAGCCAATAAGACTTTTGAACCATCTTATTTTCCTGAGGTAGCCGAATTTGATACCACCATGAAGAGACTAGTGACATATCTAAAAGGAAGAATCGTTGTCCTGGAGGGTTCGCATCACAAGACCAAAGAGGGTGAAGAACTCAAGCACACATGATTCATGAGCATTACTTTCTTGGCCTGATGAGAAAGCATCTGAAAAGGCACATCAGGTTGCAATAATAGACCAATTGGCCCAACTGTTACTCAACAAGTTTGAGAGCACATTTCAAAAGACTTGAACATAATTAAGTTTGGGAAATGACACTATGTTCTTTTCCTTGTAGATGACAAATTAAGAGCATTAAAGATTTTGGTAGTGACCCGACTAAGACAAAATCTCCACCCAAACCAAAATGGATATTACATGTGCATTTACTTTGATATTGCATAGTATCCTATTCATGCACGTTGTTTTGTGCAAGGGCACAAGCAAGAATTCATCAAATCAAAGATTGGATTTTCATCCTCGATTTATCATTTTGTGTGTTTGTTCCCTTTCAATAAGGGCAATCCAAGGACACCCATTACTAAGACAGTCCCTTCGTGGGACAATTCCTTAAATGAATGCTTGAAATCATGTTTTTCATACTTATGAAACCATGCTTTGAGTGTGGTAAATTGTTTGTTTTGAAATCACAAAAGCTTTTTATGCTTAAATTGTCGGACTCTTTTGAAAAGAGAATTTCGATAGTGGTTTTTCCTATTTAACTCACCAACTTCATGTGGAGATTTGTCAAGATAGACAATTCAATGAAGTGACATCAATACTTAAGAATGCTAAATGAGATATGTCGAGATGATCAAAGGCGAGCCTTATCCTATATACATTCCCCTACTTATACATTTGAGAGATGAGTGTAGAAAATTTCATATCTACAAGATAAAGAGTTTTCTCACGAAATGTACGATGATTGAAATGATGAGGGGCAATTCATTTCTCTATCCCAAACACTACATATGATCCATTGCTTAACCCATTTGAGCCTTTCACACTTATGGAGATTTCTTTTCAAATTACCCTTGTCAAGAACTACCCCACATCGGGGCAAATGGGAGGTAAGATGGCATCATTAGATGAGGAAAATGAAAAGAAATTTTCTTGCTGTCACTTGCACCAATCTTCAAGTCGTGCTATTGCATTGAATTCATGTGGTAACTTAAGTGCCTTAGGATGACGAAGATCATTTATTTCTCTGTCCTACATACTTATATCATTTGCATAGTCCACTCGAGCCTACAATTTTATTTTTTTAAACCCAGTTGGTGATCATCCCCCACACGGGGGCAAGGCAAAAAACAATTGTTCAAACAACATGGTCTGGAGTGCTGACAAAAGATGAAAACCTTCCAAAGGTCCAAATGTTAAAAGCACCATATGGTCATTCAAAATAAAACCAAAGGGCATGAAAAAGCAGTATGCCTGGTAAAAGCAAGGCCAATGCCCATGAAAAAAAAGTGAAGAAAAATGAATGAGAACTAGGGGCATGAAAAAGCGGTGTGCCTAGTAAAAGTAAGGCTGATGCCCATAGATGAAAAAAGTGAATTGAGATAAGGACTATCGGTTGTAAAAAGGTTGTATCTCCAATGGAGCAATAATCAAATAACTCAAATGCTAAGTTTTTACAATCAATGGGGTGCATTATGAAGACAATCCCCGATGGTGAAAAAGAAAACTGGTGGTAATGCCAAGATGATCATCAACTCTCACCATTTACACATATTTTGAGCCTAATGATCCTTTCGTTTCTCAACCCACGAACCTAGCCTATGTTACATCCCTTACAAAGTCTCTTCAGATTAAGGCACTGGAATTAACATGAGAGTTCATATGTTTATAAGCATCGCTCGAAGAAGTGCGAGCAAGATTATTTTTTTCTCATTTTGCAGGGTTCTTGACTTGTAAACCAAGAGATGATTATAGAATTATTCTTTCAATTGCCTTGACTCAAAGAGTCCCTTTGTTAAGTCATTGACCAAGCCTACATTACGAGCCCTATTAAAAACCTCTTAGATTGGTAAGGTCGTACTGCTTGCAAGAATACTTGGACCCTTATTGATATGATGGAGTGATTCTCATAAAATAGCCATTTTAAATGAGAGTAAGTGAAAGTCATTTCTAACTAAAAGTCTCTCATTTAGTAGAAATCCATGTCATTGTCTTGAACGACAATTCTCTCCAATGGAAATTTGGGGGATGCAAATATGGTAAAGTCATTATGTATAAACCTTGATTGAATGGATGAAAACCCCACTAAACTTTGAAATGTGCATTCTAGAATAGCTCAAATTGTCTACGTCTTTAATGAATGCATATCAGTTTTTGCTCTAATCATGTTTGACAGGTAATATTTCCTTGAAGACCGAGTAATACTTGACATTCAAGTTGCTCCTTGAAGCCTTGAGATTCGGCGTGCTTTCGTAGCCCGAAGCCCTTTTCATTGACTTGGCATGCTTTCGTAGCTCAGAGTCCTTTCATTAACCCGGCGTGCTTCCGTAGCCCGGTGTCGTTTATATTGACCTAGCGTGCTTTCGTAGCCCAAAGTCCTTTTTATCGAACCGACATGCTTTCATAGCCCGGATTTCCTTTATATTGACCTGATGTACTTCCGTAGCCCAAAGTCCTTTTCATTGACTCATCGTGCTTTCGTAGCCTAATGTCCCTTTTAATAAACGCGGCGTGCTTCCGTAGCCCGAAATTCATTTATATTGATTTGGCGTGCTTCTGTAGCCCAGAGTTATTTTCATTGACTCGCCATGCTTCCGTAGCCTGATGTCCCTTTTAATAGATCTGGCGTGCTTCTGTAGTCCAAAGTTCTTGAGCTGGCGTGCTTTTGTAGCCTAAAGTCCTTTTCATCGACTTGGCGTGCTCCCGTAGCCCGATGTCCATTTTAATCGACCCGGCGTGCTTCTATCAGGAGTTCCTAACCTGGCATGCTTTCGTAGCTTAGAGTCATTTTCATCGACTCGGCATCCTTCTATAGCCCGATGTCCCTTTTAATTGCCACGGCGTGCTTTCGCAGCCTGGAGTTCCTGACCTAGCGTGCTTCTGTAGCCCAAAGTCCCTCTATCAAATCGGCGGGCTTAAGAGGTATTCTCTCTCAAGCGCACTGACACTCGACTCGGTTGTGCTGTCCCCAAAGGTTTTTTCTCCAAGATTCATTCTGATTAAGGCGATAGAAGAAAGGTTCGGGTTCTAACTATACAAAACCTCATGCTAGGCAACCGTAGAAAAGTACGGGTCCTAGACAATATTTGCTGCTTTAACAGGCGACCGTAAAAAGGTACGAGTCCTGGAAAATGATTTCCTATTCAAGCAACCATAGAAAGGTATGGGTCTTGAAAAGTGAATCCCCGTTTAGGCGACCGTAGAGTGGTATAGGTCCTAGACAACATCTGTTTGCCATTCAAGCGATCGTAGAAAGGTATGGGTCTTGGAAAATCATTTTTTTCGTCAAGGCGACCGAAAAAATGTTCAGGTTCTAGACAAACAAATACTGCCATACTAGGCGACCATAGAAAGGTACGGGTCCTAGAAAAGCAATTTTCTTACAAAGTCTTATTGCTATTCTGGGTGACCGTAAAAAGGTACAGGTCCTGAACATGTAACACCAATTATCTTGAATTACTCTATCATCCTTAAAGGAAAGTCATTCCAGGTAGGTTCCTTTATCATTTACATTAGCATTTCCATGCATCATATAAATTGCATTCCAAAATGGAATTCATTTTCCAACCAAAAAAAAAAGTGATTCAATGCATGCATGATCAAAAATTTAGATCTCAATTTGTCTTTGAAGGCAACCTCTATGAGCTCACCTTCAAAGAAGGGCAGCTATTGACACCTAAATTTTGGCGATCCAGACATTTATTTATTTTTTTATTTTTTTATGACCCGAGAACCCCCGTACAGTCGGCAGCCGATGAGATAAACCCGAGGTGACGCTAGCAGATGACCCACCACCCCAACATCATACTTAAGATCCCGTGTGGCTAGCGGGATTTGAACTCCTCTCCTTCTCGCAAAGGATCATGGGAGCCTTATTCAACTAGGCCACCGCAGACGGTGGTTCCAGTCATTTATTTATTGCATAAAAACTAGAAATTAATTTTTAACCCTTAAAAAAATAAATTAATTGCATAATATATAATTTTAGGTGCATTTATTTTTAATTTTTATTTGCATTAGACCGACAATGGATGGGTTCGACTTGATGGTTCAGAGCTTTAATTTGACAAGTTGGACTAAGTTCACGAAGAGAGCAAATTGGCCTAAGCCCGTATCCTCAAGAAGATATGACGAGATCATCCTTGCAATATTTCAAATTTGAGAAAAATCCTATTGCAATTTTGAATCTTTGGCAATATGTGATAAAATCGGTGGAGAATATTTATTTTTTACAAAGGAAATCTAAAAGAGATGTGGAAAATAAAAAGAAATATTGCATTTGGAAAAAATATTTGTGAATGTTGATTTGAAGAATAAAATAAAACCCTAATCCTTGGCCTATAAAAGGGTTGCTACACTACAAAAAGAGGAGGCCCCGCACAATAAAATACACGGCCATTGATAGAGACACACTAGAGAGAATAGGGAGGAATCGCAAAGGGGCTTCAATCGAGACAAACCTGCGGCGTGGCGAAAGGGATGGTGCCAGGGGGAACGTGAAGAAGCACACCGACATCTCCCAAATCATAGCCACAGGACCTTGCTTCCACGTTGCTTCAGTCTTTGTTTGACATTCCATCATCAGTCTCGGTTCTAAAATTGCTGCAGCGATTTCTCAGCCCAACAAAGAACCCAGCATTCCGGCGCATTCCAGTCCAGCACCGGTGTCATCTCCAATCTGCTGCAACTGCGGTTTGGCCACTGATTATTGTGCATGATTTCCTCCATCATCGAGAAACCGACTTATCCAAGTTGAGGGTTGATGGCCGCGAGCCCAAGAGTCAAAGAAACCCACCACGTGATCTAAGATAGAGAATTGCAGAGGATAACAGACAACAAAGAGGGAAACCAAAGGGTGAAGTCAGAGAGGGGAAGCCGAACACAAAACGAAAAAATTCACTTGAAGAGCACGTAGAGAGATAGACACGTGAGGGAGAGGACGATAGAGAGGGTGGGGTGGGTCATCTTTCAGTCATCGACGACTGAACACCCCCCACTCTCTATCCCTTGACCCCTCACGCTCAACGCCTTGGCGACGCGACCGTCGTATACCCCTCCACGCCTGTAACTGGACGACGTCACCGCAACTACTTCGTCGAATACGTCACTGCAGCTCCACCACTGACTCCGTAGCTGTTGTTCCTATTGCACGAGTCCCGCAAATCGGATGCCACCCTTGCCGACATAGTTCCATTGCCTCGCTCGAGTCCTTCGTGACGCCACTGCTGCCCGAGAGCGAAGCCCCGGCATTCGTTCATCGTAAGCACCACCACGAGCCACACCGAGCATCACCACATTGTATCACGAGTAGCCGTCCGAGGATTGGAATTTGGAAGCCAATATTCAAATTAGGTAAAAATTTTATCTATTTTGATTTCAAAAAAATTACGTTTCCTTATCTTAAATATTCGTTGATGTACATGATGGAACGTCTCGATATGCTAAGATATCCGTAATCTTGAGTAGCCTTCTAAGTTGGAAAATTTTCCTAATCTCACAACGTGCATATGATTGACAGTCTGATTTCACGCTCGAAATACGACTCGTAATCACACGGAAAAATCGCAAATCCGATCTCACGCTCGAGATACGATTCGTGATTTTGTTTAAAATTGGCCAAATTCGATCTCATGCACGAGATACGATTTGTTAATTTATGGATATCAATCTTATCTGTCAGGTTGTTTGAATTTATTTTGTTTCCG
Organism: Eucalyptus grandis; assembly: GCF_016545825.1. Taxonomy (NCBI): domain Eukaryota; kingdom Viridiplantae; phylum Streptophyta; class Magnoliopsida; order Myrtales; family Myrtaceae; genus Eucalyptus; species Eucalyptus grandis. The sequence continues at coordinate 18,298,531 of NC_052616.1, forward strand.
TAAAAGAAAACCCAAAAAAATGTTTGAGTTAGATTAGGTTTATCATTTGTTTTAGGGTAGTTTGCATGTTAGGAGATTTATTTATTTTGAATTTCTTGTATAAAAAAAAGCATTGATTTAGGATGTTAGTTTTTTTTTTCATTAATTTAAGTTGCCCATTTAATTACGTGACCATTTTAATTTCGAATTTCATAAAAAAGAAAAAAGAAAAAAAATTAGAATTAGGGTATTCTTTGCACGTCATTGCATATTACAATAAGATTGCATGTTTAATCTTATTTTCTAATTAATTATAAGCTTAGATAATTTTTTTTAGATAGATTGCGATTTAGGTTAGGGATTACCAAGTTAAGAAAACATCCTAGTTTAAATTAAGATTTGGGCTAACCTAATTCTTAATGTAAGTTAGATGATATCTTAATCTGGATAGATAATTTTCATGATTTTCTAATTTCGAATTTCATGGAAAATACCAAAAAGTTGTCTTTGAATAAATCAATTTCATTCTCTAGGATAGATTGCATGCTCATTAAGAAAAAAAAATTACTTTACTCACGTCATATAGTTTAGGCCATACTGCTATGCCATATCATTTCCTATTAGATTAGTAACATTGCATTGCATAATAAGTGAAAAAAAATTAAGTGTATGTTAATTAGAAATCATATCTAGGACTATTGATGTGAATTCTGATTTAACATTGCAAATGCTTTCGATGCTATGAGATAAGTCTTGCAATATATTCATTGCTTTATCTAGGTGTTAAATTTGTGATTTGCACACCCGCATGATCACGTCACATGTTAGAGAAGTAAATTAAAATCAATTCAAGTTATCTGCAAAACATTTTTTTCGAAATAAAAGAGAAATGTACTGAAATGGCGTTAGAAGAATCTAGCGTAATTAAGTCCCCGAACTCATAAATCTCTGGTTCGCAGAAGTAAAGTGAATCTCTCATCACTTTACTTGGGTTTCTAATTGACCCACCGAAAATAGATTAGTGACGACTCATAATTGAAAAATCAATGGCATGTTAAGAACTTGAACTTAAATCGCAAATTGATATGGGTTTAGAAGAGCCCAAGCTAAGTTTAGGCTTAATAATCCATTAGCCAAATCCTAAGTGATTTACCCAAAATTTGGTCGCGACAGTTTTGTAAACTTATGTCTTGAAATAATGGGAATTTAACAACTTGTAAATATTGAGAACAAAGCTGACATATTATATTTCTATCAAATACGTACCAAAACTTAGGACTTCGTCCAGTGCATCATACAAAATGTCAATTTGCACCACGTTATTCGTCTTTTCATCGGTGCGAATTGCATAGTGCAAAAGCAAACTAGCTCATGGAGATCACCAAATAACAAGACAACAAGAACGGAGTAAAACATCGTCGATCGCTTACTTCGCAAATGATTAGATAAGAATCTTGCAACCCCTCTTCTGATCTGCAGTTCAACAACTCCTTTTAGATTAAGTTTATAAACGGTGACCCTTCTTTTCATTGATTTAATAACATTAATTATTCAGTTTGCAATTTTCTAATGACATCTGCTTTTGAGAGTGGTTGGAGATTGGCTACGCGGGGATCATCGCTCTGTCTGATCCATGAGGGGCAAAAAAGCCACTAAACAAAAGTCACATACCCTTTTCCATTCGATAGGCCTTCTTAAATATCACCCTAAAAAAAATTATAAATACTTCATTAATTGAATTGAAAGTGTCAATGTAGAAATCATACATTGACGAGTGGACAGGCCGGCAGCGGGCAATAAAAACAAATAATGAAAATAGTTTTTATTTCTATTTTTATTCCGTAAATAAAAAAAAGTAGAAAATTTATATTTCTAATTTCTATTCCAACTCTTCTAGATAAAAAAATTTATCCTAAAAATAGAAAAATTAAAATAGCATTACAAAACAGATTTATATTCGGGAACATAAATGTAAAGAATCAGACAAAAATAATGGTTATCATTTACACTCTAAACTACCCCATTCATAATCTGATTTTTGGTCTTCAATTTTTTCTCAACCCAATTTAGCCTGTTTAACCAAAAAAAGAAAAAGAAAGAAAAAAGCTATCCGTACCAAATTGGGCTATTAAATCTAAGTAATCCAAAAATCAAGTTTTTTATATGGAGTTTATGTGCTAATGCGCTACTAACGAAGGAAAACCTCTTTAGGAGAGAGATGATACCTGATCAAAGCTGTCCAGTCTACCATCAAATGCCAGAGACACCAAAACACATTTTCCTCCTCTGTCCATGGACGAACGAAATTTGGTCAAACCCGAAATTGAGACTACATCCTTCCCCAAAATGCATCACAATAATAGATAAATGGTTTTTCGAAACCCTTACCTCTTGTAATAGGCCTCTGTCAAAGGAGTTAGTATCTGGTGTCCTCAGGCAAATCTGGAAAAGAAGAAACTCCATGGTCTTCAAAGGCGAACCCTCAAACCCAAGCGAAGCTGTGAACCAAGCAACCGTAGATCTACAACTTTATAACCAGTGGAACCCAAGAAATCGAAACCGACACCAAAATCCCACAGACTCGAGAAGTGGGTCTCTCCATCGAAGAGTTTGCTGAAATATAACGTTGATGGCTCGTGGAAGGGAGAACAACGAGAAGGAGTGATGGTCAGGATTTGTAGGAATGAACAAGGGATCCTCAATAGGTTTTGTGGAGAAAATCACTGCTGATTCAGCCCTAAAAACCGAGGCTTTGGCCCTTGGTGCGGCTTTGTTGAAGTCAATGGAGGCAAGAAAGAGAAAGGAGTCTTTGGTAGGAAAGAGGGAAAAGTCTTCAGCTTCGCCTGAACTATCCTACAAGTGCGAAGTACACTATGACGGCAAAGTTGTGGTGGAAAGTTTAATGGGCTTAATTCCAAGCCCATGGACGGTGCAAGCAATTATAGAAGATACCAAAGTGTTGCTGGCCCAACTACAAGGAGTCCAAGTATCTTATGTGCCTAGAGAAGCTAACAAGCTTGCCGACTAGGTAACAAAAGCCTATCGAGACAACCGCCTTCCTCAGAATTGGGTTTTATATCCCCCTATCCACTTTTAGTTTTATTATGTAATGATCTTGAACTTATTTGCAGTTCAGCAACAAATTAGTAATAGTAAGTACTTTATCGACCAAAAAAAAAATCTAAGGAATCCATTTTACCGGCTCTACTTTATTAGATATACCATCACGTGGTTCTAGATCTCGGCCCATATTATTTCTCTGTTCTTGTGGTCAAACCGTCTGGTTCCTACACGATGGCTGGTCATCTCGTGCGCATGACTTTTCCGCCATTGATAAAGTGTTAAAACTTTACCTCTCGTTTGGTTCTTCCAATTTTTCTCTTGAAGTCTTTTCTTTCTCATTAGTTTTTACAGTCCCGACTAAAGGTGTGGGAATTTCTCTTCCTTCTCCAGAATTATTGAGGATGGGGATCTCCCAATTTCTCCGTTTACAAAATTCCAAACCTCTTTGACTGAATTCCCTAACAATATTTAAATTCAATCACAATTCTGTCATGATCTTTTTTTTTTTTTTTATTTTAAAAGATTATCAACTTTTACTCGGTATCAAAAAAATAAAAAATAAAAATAAACTTTTACTCAAATCTTAAATTATCCATCGATTAGAATTCATTCCATTTACACCGTTAAAATCCACGTGACATTCCACGTGACAGCTTTCATTTTTGGAATTGACTTTTCCTCTCCGCTCGCTCTCTCCTGAATCCCACTCATGCTTTGTCAGAACCCTCGCTCCTCTCTCTCTCTCTCTCTCCTATGATCACTTATATGTCATGAGCTTTCTTCCAATTCTGTCATCGTCCTTTTTTATCTTAAAGATTATCAACTTAGTAATGAAATCTTAAATTTGCCAAAGAAAATTATTCGAATAAAATGATAGAATTTGAAATTTTTGTAAAAGAAAAACTTTTGGTCCGAGAAATCAACAATTGGAGAAGACGTCCTATTTCCCGGTCAACTGGGACCACGATCCTGCATCTAGTCCCGCCATTTCTTGGCTGGAAAATAAAAACATTTTCCCACTCGCCAAATTTTGAAGTGACAATTTGTTGTCTGGTGCACCATGTAGCTACCCTGATTAAGATCTCGTGTGACCAATCACCACAAAGCCCTAATAGGAAAAACCTGCAGAACACGCTGTAGATAACCTATAAATCAAAAAGGCTCCCTTAATATAATAATTTACAAGAAACCAATCTTGCGGTGAAAAATCCCACCAAGAATTCTAAGCTTTAGGATATAAAGAATACGTATATATTGAGGCCAATTGAAACACCGCATCGACGTCCACTATGCTATCACACAAGAACAATTTAGATTATTAAGCAGAGAAATATTTAAGCGCATATGAAATTGATAAGAACTTTTTTTTCATGGTTTAAGAGGTCCACGGCGACTCAATATTAAGCGATGTGACGTATATTAGAATAGTTTCTGCCCAATTTCCAAGGATCTTTGAAGTTAAGCACGAAAACGGACCGTTAGTTTCTTTGGATTTTCAAGAGAAATCAGCTATTGGTCAACATTTTAAGTGGGGCAGGCGGGGACCGAGGCATCGTCACGAGAGCAGGGTGGTCCCGGTACGTACGAGGTTTCGGATCGGATAAGGTAAAATATGATGGAGAGAGAGACGAAAGGAGGATAAAATATTAGATCCTCTGCACGCTCTCTCTCTCTCTCTGGAAGATTTCCATAAAAGAAAATGGATCGAGCCACTTTCCTCCATGAAAACAGAACAGAACAAGAATGGCCGTTTGACAACGGAAGCAATCCATCAGCATGACATAGTGGGTAGTTGTGAATCTTACAATTCAAAAGAACTAAACTAATGGACCGGAATTTCGATCGACAAAGAAGAAAGTAACAAGGAAAACGGAGAGTATACAAATCCAATAGCCATTATGGGAATCCAATTTCCATCGGTCCGGGATCAAAGTTCCATATATTTACATCCTTGAATTTCCATATATTTACAATCAATAAAACTGACCACGTTACAGAATTCAATAGGGTCATGTTGGTACTAAAAGAGGCCCTAGACAAACTTAGGGACAATTCATATATACATGGCTTCAGGAGCTGAAGTCCAACCTAAAATGCAGGGAATGGCCAGAGTCCAGATTCCAGATGAACTTCCTTAGCAAGCTTTCAACCGGACCTAACAAAATTGAAAGTAAATGTTGTGTAATTCTTGCTGTAAATGAAACAATGAATGCATCAACACAACTGTCCAACCAATGCTCAAGCTACAATAAATAGTGTAAACAGAGCAACAAAAGAAGCATTTGCCATCTCGACTAGGACTATTCTATATAATATAGCGGAGCAATGATAAACTGGTAAGCAATAAGCATATCAATTGCAACATCTGGAATTGCCATTCTACTAATTTAGCAACATTGAAAAAAACCAGTGTCTTGTTACCATTTCGCGGAAAATGTGGCGTTTTTGGAAAATATTTTCCAGAAAGTTATTTTCCAGGTGTCGCGACCTACCCCTCGGGGGGAGGGAGCAGGTTTAGGGGTATTGCCTAAAGGACGGGCCTAAGGCCCGTGATTAGGCATGGGCTCTCCCAAGCCCATACCCCGCGTGACATTGGGATATTCTTAAGAAAATTTGTGCAAAAGGAGTCGCCACTAGCCTATTGGGGTCGGCTAGAAACCAAGTGAGACATGGGAGCGTGCCTCACTTCCTACGCAACTGCAGAGTCTAGGATCGGGGACTTGATTACACTAATTGACCAATTAGTGCCCTTTCGGTACCTAATCTTGTTCATTTTAACAAAATGATTTTCATCGAGCAGTTTAGATTGATTTCATACCTATCCACTAACATAGGAGGTGAGCATGCAAGTGCACAATTAATAAAGTAATAATTATACCTACCAAGCTCCTATTTGCCCTAAAATTAAACACGTGCAAATTAAACATAAAACACGCAAATTAAACATCTGATAAAAACAACATATAAGAAAATAAAGGCTTAATCACACTAAAGCGGCAATACACAGCAATTCCTAACCAAACCCTATCATTCTTGGATTTTCGAACATTTTTGTGTTTTGTTTTTTTTTTTTTTTTTAAATTTTTTTCAAGGTTTAATTAATTTTTTTTAAAGAAAGTCGAATTTTTAATGTTTTCTGAATTTTTGAAATTTCGGAAAATTTTTTGAATTTTTTTGAATTTTTATCATTTTTTCGAGATTTTTGATTTTTATAATTTATTTTTGAATTTTTATAATTTTTAATATATATATTTAATAATATTATACTTCAATAAAATGGGTTCGGACCGGGTAAACCGAATCCGGCCCGTGGACCCAACCCAAACCCGGATCCAACATTTTTGGGTTAAAAGAAACATTTTCATTTTAAATTTTCTTTTACAGTCTTTTTCTAAAGATTCTTTTTAAAAAAAAAAAAAGAAATTATCTTTTCCCCACTTCATCATTTCCCCTGCACGTTCTGCCCAACTGTCCTTCCCGAGGCCAACTTTGCCGTTTTAGTTTTCTATTTTTTATTTATTTTGCCTTTTTTTTTCTTGATTTTTCTTTTTCCTTTTTTTTTCATTTCTTTCCCTCATCTTTTCTGACACTTTCACCGAACACCCCCACCTACTGTCTTTTCTTCTCTTTTAGGGTTTTCTTCTTCTTTTCTTCTTTTTTAATTTTTGTTTTATCATTTTTCTGACTTTTCTTTGTTCTCTTTTTTATTCTTTCCCTTCTCCCTTCTGACCCTCTTCTTCACGAGACCAACATCTTCCTTTCTTTTTCAATTTTTTTTTACTTTTTCACTCTTTCGGTACTTTTCTTTTGCCCTTGTTTCTTTTTACTATTTTTTGGTCTTCTTCTTCTTTCGTATTTGCCCCCTGCACGCCTTCAACCTTTCTACTTTTTTTTTTTTTATTTCTTTTCACTACCCTTTTATTTCTTTTATTTCTTGTTTTTCTTTTAAGCCCCTTTTTCAGGTCGTCTTCTCTGCGCGCTTCCTTCTTCACCCAGAGCTTCCATTAAACACCCAAGGCTTCCTCTGCCATTTCATTGTTTCCTTTTATTATTCATTTATTTCGTTTTTCTTACATTTCTTTTTCTTTTCCTTGCTGGTTTTTCTTCTTTTTCTATTTATTTCTTTCCTTCCTCCCTTCTGACCTTCTTCCTTCGTGCGTTTTCTCGCCTTGCTCTCCAGCGACGTCTTTCACCGAAGCCTTCCATCGATGAACTCCACCCCGGAATTTCCCCCCACGGACCCACATCAAAAATTTAAACGAATCGACAACAACACCCACCGCTGCCGGCTGTCTAACTCCCAGGGTTGCTACACCATTTTCGGATGCAAACACCCGCAGCTCAAACACACATGATTATTTCACGAAAATCGCATGAAATCGCGATGAAAACATGAGAGACAGACATGGTCCAACATATATATGAACAAGCGCAAATTAAACCGAGTTTGAACGCGGGTTTTTCCTCGGTTCTCTTTGAGACATTTTGTCAAATATTGGGTGTGCAGCAGCTAAAAAGAGGGCATACGGGTTCACTTGAGGCTCGAATCCGAGTAAAGATCAACACAATATGCACAAGCAACACTCAAGATCCACGGGACATATACCACACTCGAACAGATGCGAACACAGCAAGTATTTTCAGCCACAACATACTCACAGATTTGAATCTCTTTCAGGCATTTCATCAACCGGGTAGCATACACAGTAGAAACGAAGTATCTTCAGACTGGTATAGACTCAAGCACAAGCTTGGACGTTTATCAACATGCATTAGGACATCTATGAGCTTTCATGGAGGACTGGTGAAGCCGAAGCCCGCGTGAACAGGTCAGCCGCGAGCTCCGGCCCGAGACCTCGAAGTGAAGCGAGAAGCCTACCTGGTTCGGGTGGCGAGCAACGAGCGTACTTCAGGCGACGGCGACGCGCTCTCTCCCCAATCGTCTCTCCCAAGCTCGCCCTCTGGTGCCCTTTTTCTCTCTTTTCCAAAAAACAGCCGTCCCCTCCTCTACGGTTTGCTCTCTCCCTTTTAAAAGCTCGGCCAACGACAGGCGCGCATGGCTCCTGCCACCGCCAGCCTGTTGCGGCCGCTTGATCTCCGACCCTGGGATCATGCCGTCCTCTGCCTTCGCGATCCTCTGGCCTTGCGATCCTCTGCTCCTCTGTTTGTACCCTCCTCTTTTCTCTTTTTTGCAGAAGCATGGATGTTGTGAGGGGAGGAAGATGGTATGCGCATGGGCCGGGTTGAAATAAAAGGAGATGGGCCAGCCCAAGTGCGAAAAAAAACCCATATACTCGGCCTCATTCGATTTTTATACTTTTAATAGATCTTTTTTTTTCTTTTCTCTTTTTTTTTGTTTTGACAATTTTGGAGAAATAAAGACCGTTCCATATGCCGTGCAATGATGAAAACACAATATCTTAATGATTTTTTTTTTTTTTTACTTTTCTTTTCTCTTCTCTTTTTTTTTAATTATTTATATTTTTTTAATTTCGAATTTTTTATTTAAAATTTTTTTGTAATAATTTTTCTTTGACAAATTTTAAAGCTAGTGACGCAAATGCTCCTAATGCCAAAAATTTAGGTGTCAACACTAGGAAAATGTAATTATTTTTTGATATTCGAGATGAAACCTGAAAATGAAATGAAAAATATTTTTGCTGTACGGTAAGAAAAATATTTTCCTCCATATACTCTTTTTATTTATTTTATTTTTTAAAATGAATTTTCATATTTTTACAAAATTATTTTTAATTATTTTTAATTTTTAAAATCTATCATTAACTCTTTTCTTCTTTTTTTTTTTTTTTTCCATCTCCTTCTTTCTTGGCCCGTCGCTGGCCACAATGATGGGCCGTGACCAACCACCGATGAGCCTCGAGCTTGCCGACGAGCACGAGGCTCGCTATTCACCAAATTGGTGAGCGCAAGCGTCAAGCTCGAGGCTCACCGGATCGACAAGCATGAGCTTAAGATCAACGAGCTTGAGGTTCGCCCGGCAATGGTCGATGACAAGCCAAGAAAGAAGAAAATGGGAAACAAAGAAAAGAAAAAGCAAAAGAAGAAAGAAAAAAAAGAAAAAAAGGAAATTAAAAATAATTCGAATTAAAAAATAATTTGAATAAAAAAGAAAAGAAGAAGAAGAAATGTGAGAAGGAAGTGAGGATTTGTAGAAGTGTGAAACAAGAGAGATTAAGTGAGGAAAATGTTTTCCACTTTTCAAAAGTGGAAAACATTTTCCCTAATTTAAAAGACGTTTTTACTTTCATGGAAAATATTTTCCCCAAGGAATTCATTTTTCGTTAAACGAACGCCAGAAAATTCGGAAAACGTTTTCTCAGAAATTATTTTCCGCGAAACGAACGGAGCCTAAGAGTCAGACTGTTTTCAAGGTCTAACAATGTACTTCTGATTCGCGTATTTTATCCATTTACAATTATGATCTATTAAATATGCATTTGTATACCTCAACGAAGCTCAACCTGAAAGTAGCTCGCCATAATCTCCATGTCCACTCTTCCGGCAAATGAATCGACTGGGAAGTATGGAAATCAGTCAATACATCGACCAGTCCTTTCAAATGACAACAACAGAAATGAAAACAACAAAATGGCATTCCAGATTTTTCTAAGTAATTACCTGCAAAAACCGGGAACGCTACCTCTTATTTCCTTATTCTGGTGCATAGTTGTTGTGATTCCTGTCATAGGGGACTTGTCAGAGACCTCCATGATCTTCCCTCCTTTCCCGCGAGTAAGGTACATTTCTCTTCATGACCTTTCGTCCATGAGCACTGCCACTATTGCCACTTTGATGCCATTGGGATATGCAGCATCGTGGTGCTGTTTCAAATGAACTTTGCCACCATCTGCAGGTATTTTGGCAGCAACAAAATGGATCTTTATCTGGATATTGCAGTTTGTTCTGTTCAGGTCATATTTGCGACTGTCCACATCTATGAAATCGTTCGGTTATTACCCGCACCAATTTCTTTCTGACCATTGGAAGAGTTTTCTTAATATGGGCTTCATTAATTGATATTATAATTTAATGTTTTATGAGGTTGGTCTAAAGTAAGATAGAAAATTTCTTAATTCATCTAATATGTGGCTGGCTAGTATGAGCCTAGTTGAGCTCGGCCTGTAATGAGAGAGCCTAGCTAGAAACTCTATAAATAGTGTTTAAGTCTCTCCTCTAACCCTAACTCTCATAATTATCCTCATAAATGAGTGTTTATCTAACACTAAAAAGTGAGGGGGACGTATCATTGAGCCAATGATACAAAGAGTAATAGAGGAGAAGAACTTGCGCGTGGAACGTCACTTTTCCACTTCCGCATCAAGAACAATGAATCTCAAAACAGATGCGTTAATTTTTCTACTCGATTATATGTGTTCTTGTTCTAACTATAGAGACCATAGGATTGTGCGCTTTGTATCTTATATATGGTATTTGAGCAGCCATAGCCTAGAACTTGAACACATAAATTTTTGCCCTATTTTTGTGATTTTTTGTGCAAAAGTTGATTTTTATTAAATAAGATTTTTTGTGCAACAAAAGTTGATTTTTATTAAATAAAGAGAAAGAACTTGATGAGACGAGCAAAACCATGGGTGACGCGCTACCAATGGAGGCCACACGTGCCCCCACGCACGGCCACATGTCGCTAGGGGCATCGAGCACACGCCCACATGACCTCACACGACTTTACTCGCGCTCACGTGCAGGCACGGCTTGCGTGTGCACTACACACGCTATGGCTAATGTCATCATGACGTCAACAACCCATGCGACCTAGAGACCAGATACAGCGACCCAACCCGAGATCTGATCTGTTGACCCGCCTGAACCGGTTTACCTTTGATCGGACTGGCAGTCGGACCGAATGGTCGAATCCGGATCCGCCACCGGTCGGACCGAATTGCAAGGCTTTATGCACACCTACATGTGTGCTCCACGCGCCGTGCACTCAGGTGGCACGTGCAGGTGCATGGAGCCTTTGATAGGCACATGGTGGGTGGCTACGTGCTCGTACGATCATACTCTACCTTGATATATATTTATTTTTCATGTTTGATGATTTTATGGATGTGAAAATACAAACAGAACCCTAAATACATGTATTTTTAGTGTATTTATGCGTATTTTCTTGTATTTTTCTATGATTTTGGAAATACAGGTGCTGGTTCACAAGCATGTTGCCACATAGATGTCGCGTAAAGTGTGATTCATTGCTAATATATAAAGTTTAACTTATATCAATGAATAAAGCAGTGTAATTAGCATGATATATGATTTTAGTGATAAATTGCTCATGTCACTAAAGTTAAAGTCACATATATATGGTGTATATAAGAAGTAAAGTTTATATCCCCGATATAAAAGAGTTTCAAGAATTCAACTGAGTCGTAACCACCAAAGTAGCACACTTAATTGGGTTTGATAAATATCAGTCTCGTATAATGATGGAATGTCTCATGTTCTAATGCGTGGTCATACTTCCAAATGAGATGATTGTGTATTAGTTCATAGATTGATACATGATAGTGTGATGGAAGAGTGACTGATCATAGTGGTTCATACACCCAAATGTGATGAATTCACGAAGGTTAGAATATATTCTCACAGTCGATGTCATGCGGGGAATGTACAATTACATGTCATGTATTTTACCTAAAAGTGATTATGTGATTTTGCATGTAACTCTTTAGATGTGTACTTGTACGTCAAGTTACACAGTGCTTACATGATACTAATTATATATATATTGTTTGTTTTTCAGTTACACTTTTGGTAAATGGTAACTCTGTCACTATTGAGGTTCTTATTTGTTCAAACTTTAAGAGATAGAGAGAAGATTTTTTGTTCGGTATGGAGATGACAGATGTTCCTATGACTTCTACTATCGACAAGTCGACAGATCTTGCTACTAAAAGTACGGAAGCTCAGAAAACACAATTTGCTACTTGAAAAAAGAGCAATCGAATTGTTTGTTCTCCATGAAGCATTATATTCAGAAACACTAGAATAGTGATTTGCCTACAGACTACAATATATATTGTTTGTTTTTCAGTCACACTTTCTGTAAATGGTAACTCTGTCGCTATTGAGGTTCTTATTTGTTCAAACTTTAAGAGATAGAGAGAAGATTTTTTGTTCGGTCTGGAGATGGCAATGTTCATATGGCTCTTACTATCAACAAGCCGGCAGATCTTGCTACCAAAAGTACGGAAGCTCAGAAAACACAATTTGCTACTTGAAAAAAGAGTAATCGAATTGTCTGTTGTCCATGAAGTATTATATTCAGAAACTCTACAAAAGTGATTTGCCTATAGATTGCACTGTTAGACAGATGATGGAAACTTTAGTAGCTAAAAACCGTTTCTCATCTAATGCTGAAATAGGGACACACCTGCAAACCCTCTTTAATATGAAGTATGATGGTTCCGGTGGAGTTAGGGATTATATTCTAAGGATGGTAGATTTGTAGGCAAAAATTTAAGCTCTTAATGTTGCTATTCATACTGCTTATATTGTGTATCAAGTCTTGAATAATCTTCTTCTTAATTTTAGAATTAGTAAGACCAATTATAATTTCCAAGATCAGACTTGGTCAATTAATGATCTAATTGTAAGGGTGGGGCAGAGGAAGAGAAATTGAAGAAAGATAAATGGCACATTGTCCTTTATGCTTCTAATTTCCTAACGGAAGTTTCTGGCGCCTCTGTTTGTTTCAAGACCCATGAGCTTGGTCCTTATTTGTGTGTGATCTCTTATTGCTTATAAAAGACAAGGATGATGTAATGTGTTGGGCAGAGTCTCTTGAAGTAAAGTGAGTGTTTATTGTGAAAACTTTCAATGGCTTTCTAAACTCCCCTTCTTCTCCACCCTGGTAGGATCCTCTGAGAAATGCAGCTTGTATAGTTAGAAATGTTACAATCTTAGTATCTCTGAGTGTCTCTAGGTTCTGAACTAAAGGGCAAAGTGGTTTTCTGCTAAAAAGCTGTCATTGAAGGACTTGAACAGGGTTGTTCGCCCACTGTACGAAGACATACCTGCAGGATATTGACTCCATCTTCCCTAGTTCTAAGTCTAGGTCCATTCAATGAAGTGACAGAGGTAAGAGGTTCAAAAATTATACTTATAAGAGAAATTTTGAAGCTGTTGGTTCTTCCAACAATAAAGAAAATTCAAAATCTGCTGGTCCTTTTAATAGTATGGGTCCCAAGAAAGTACCCTTCAAGAAGGATGGTGCTCTTTGCTATCTTTATAGGGAGATAGGACATGTAAAGAAACGATGCAATAAATATAAAGCTTGGTTATCCAAGAGAATCATGTGTGAGTCTAAAGGTAATGATTCTTTGACATTTGTTTGTGAATCAAACCTATCTGAAGCCCCTTCCAGTTCTTGGTAGCTAGATAGTGATGCAACTAATCATGTTGCGTTTACCATACAAGGGTTCATAAACCAAAGGACGCCAAGTCAGGATGAATCAAAACTCAATGTGGGAAACAGTATTAAAGTGGACGTTGAGTTCATGAGAGATGTTATTTTGATTATAGATTATGGATTTAGGATAATGTTAAGAAACACTTTTTACGTACCTTCCTTTAGATGAAATTTAGTTTATGTGTCTTGTTAGGATTTGTGTGACTACTCTTTTGAAATAAAGAGTAATAGTATTTCTATATGTATAAATATTTTAATTCAGATAAGGTTGAGTGTTGCAGTTTGTCCAATAGAGTGTATCAATTGTGTTTATCTCCCAATGATATGTACATCATTTATTCGACTGAAAATGTTATTTCCAAATTGCCTCTACCTAAGGAACAGTCTTTTACATTGTATCCTAAACATCTTGATCACATCTCTAAAGAAAGAGTAGAAAGGCTCTTAAAAGTGATTTAAAGACTTCCGTAGACTGTTATAGAGGTAAGATAACTAAGATAAAGGAAAAAACTGCAGTTCGAAGTTCTAACTTGTTGGAGGTCATTCACACTGATATTAGTGGACCATACATAATAACTTTATGCAGAAATTTTTACTTTATCATATTTATTGACGACTATTCCCTATATGGATACATATACTTGATTAAAGGAAAGTCTAAGTCTCTTGACAAATTCAAGATTTTTTCGACTAAAGTAGAGAAACAATTGGGAAACATCATAAAGATTGTCAGATCTAATCATTGCGGTGAGTATTTTGACAGGCATGGTGATGCTGAACAATTTAAAGGGACGTTTGCTAAATATTTCAAGGATTTTTGGATAGTAGCTCAATTTACTATGCTTGGGAATCATGAACAAAATGATGTGGTTGAAAGGCACAATCACATTCTTATGGACATGATGAGGAGTATGATTAGTAGAATAAATTTACTTGATTTTCTCTAGGGTGAAGCTTTGAAAACAGCGCTTTACATTCTAAATCGTGTTCCTTCCAAAGCGGTTCCATCGACTCCTTTTGAGTTGTGGACTAGATGTAAACCTAGCTTGAATCATCTTAAAGTTTGGCGATGTCATGCAAAAGTGAAATTATATAATCCAACGTTGAGTAAGTTAGATTCCAAAACTACTCAGTATTACTTCATATCTTATCCAGATCATTCAAAGGGGTATGTATTTTATAGCCCTAATGGAGGTACAAAAATTGTAAAATCACACATAGCAAAATTTATAAAGTTTGATGTAGCCGAAAATGATAGCTGCTCACAAATTATTGAAGATAACAGTATAGTGAGGTTTACTGAATCCATGTCTCTTCTTGTGTAGACAATTATGGCCTAGGATCCCATTATTGAGGCAATTCCTGGTGAAATTCTTTAAGCCACTTAGGTTCAAAATGAGTTTACAATAGCTCTACTTAGGAGATCAACTAGGAAAAGATGTTCGGCTATACCACCAAACTACATAGTCTACCTAGGAGAGCACGATTATGATATCGGCTATATTATTGATCCAGTGACTTATACATATGTTATTTCTTATCCCCAATCAAATTTGTGGCTAGATGTGATGAAAGACGAGATGCAATCCATAGAACACAATGGTGTTTGGGAGCTTGTTGAATTGCTTGAAAGTTACAAGCCCATCAGCTGCAAATGGGTATACGAGACTAAAATGGATTCCAAAGGAAAAATTGAGAAATTTAAAACCAAGTTGGTAGGTAAGGATTTCACTCAAATAAAGATAGATTATAAAGTAACATTCTCGCTAGTCTCTTCTAAAGATTCTTTTAGGGTAATTTTGGCATTGGTAGCTTATTTTGATATGGGATTATACCAAATGAATGTTAGAACTAATTTCCTAAATTGAGACCTTTATGAGGATGTCTATATAGTGTAACTTGAAGGTTTTGCTGCAGACAACTCAAGTAAGCTTATTTGTAGATTGAAAAAGTATATTTATGGCCTCAAGCAAGCTTCTAGACAATGGTACTTGAAATTTCATAGTGTTGTCACTTCATTCGGATTTAGTAAGAACAAATTAGATTAGTGTATATACTGCTAGGTCAGTAGGAGAAAATATATTTTTCTCACATTCTTTGTAGATGATATCTTACATGTGAGTGGTGATGTTGGATTACTGTATGAGACAAAATGGATGTTATCGAAAAATATTGACATGAAATACTTTGGTGAGGCGTCTTTTGTTCTCGTCATTGAGGTTCGGGGATCGTTCTCGTTGTTTATTAGGTTTGTCTCAGAGAGCATATGTTGATTGTATTTTAGAAAGATTCAATATGTAGTATTGGAAGCCAAAAATTGCTCATGTTATTAAGAGTAATAAATTGAGTCTTTCACAATAACCTAATTTAGATTTTGAGAAAGCCTAAATGAAGGATGTACCTTATGCTAATGCGATTGGAAGTATCATGTATGCTCAAGTTTGCACTAAACCGGGCATTGTTTTTACGATAGGACTTCTAGATGGATATCAATCAAATCCAAGACACGATCACTGAATTGCAGCCAAGAATATTTTAAGGTACTTAAAGATTACAAGAGACTATATGTTGATTTATATACACATTCCAAACTTACAGCTAGTAGGGTATTTAGATGCAAACTTTGCTAGCTGTCAAGATGATATAAAGTCGACGACATGATATAAATTTATGTTGGCAAGAGGTTCAGTATCATGGAAAAGCGAGAACATAAATCTATATCTTCTACTATGCAAACAGAGTTTATAGCATGCTTTTTAGCTACTACTCAGGCTATTTGGCTCCAGAACCTCATTAGGGAGTTAACTGTTTTTCATTTTGTGAACCGACCCATATAGTTATATTGTGATAATAACTATGTAGTGTTGTTTATTAACAATAATAGAAATCTCAATGGGTCTAAGCACATAGAGGTCAAGTTTTTAAACATAAAGGAGTTAGAATAGAATGATGACGTTGTAGTAAATTATATTTCTACAGATGATATGGTTGCAGATCTATTAACTAAAGGTATACACCCTTGTGTGTTTGAGTGACATGTCATTAGCATGAGCGTAGGAACATCTTAGAATACTATTATTTAGTGGGAGTTGTTCTTATTTTTCTAATAAAGTTTACATCCGTGTTTGTTACTTTTAGTAACATTTTGATATGTATTTACTTTTGCATTCAATAAAATAATTATAAATAGATTGTTATTATGTTGAATACGTATTAATAAAAGCCTCAAAGTATTTTATAAACCTTGAGTGAAGGCTAGCGGCATCCGGTTATTAGCCTTGAGCGTATGTCTTGTTACACATAAAGAAATGTTAACCATAAAGACAAGGCATATGTGGGTTCATTAGAACTATAAAGACATTCTCTAGTGACACAGGTTTTTGTGACACTTAAAGTAAGAGAATGGTAACCGACAAATGGGATCTCTCCATGAGAGGTGCTATCCATTTGCCATACTACGATATTAAATTCATATCAATAAAGTTAAAAGCACTCGTGACCATGGAAGGCTCTATGTGTATACATGCAATTACTGCCATGACTCGGTGTTTGAGACTTTATGGGATATGATTCATTATTAAGAATTATTTCTAAACCAAAGTGCACACATACAATATAATTTCAATTAATATAACTCAAGTGGGAGAATGTATGAGTTTTCTCAATGTGAGCTGCATTAACTGATATTTTAATTTACTATTTTACGGGGTTGGTCTAAGGTGAAATAGAAGATTTCTTAATTAGTTTAATATGGAGCTGACTAGTGTGGGCCGAGTTGAGCCCGGTCCATAATGAGAAAGCCTGACTGGAAACTATAAATAGTGCTCAAGTTTCTCCTCTAACCCTAACCTCACAATTATCCTCACAAAGGAATGTTTACCTACCACTAAAGAATGAAGATGCCATATCATTGAGCTATTAATACAAAGAGCAATAGAGGAGAAAGACTTGTTCGTGGATCGTCACTTTTCCACTTTCACATCAAAAATGATAGATCCCAAAATAAGTATGTTAGTATTTCTACTCAATTATATGTATTCTTGTTCTAATTATAAATATCATGGATTGTGCGTTTTGCATCTTACAACAATACTGCGGAAAGCAACACCATTGTCGACATAAGACTTTGGGATCAATGATATGGGTGAAACAGACTTGTTCTGGATTCAACAATCAGTACCAGGCACCACGAGCCCTATTCCATATCACAAGAGATTTGTCAATAATGCTGCTCTTAGATTCCGTCTAGCTGCAGAGTTTCTTGGTGGTGTCAATCAAAGAAATATAATTTATCCCTTATAGTATCCTCACATTTGCGACCATCCCTTCTCCGTCGCTGGCCGCCTCTCCGACACCTTCTATGCCATCGACACCACCTAACTCCTCTTCTCCGCCTACTTCGTTTTCTCCATGCAGTTCGGCTTCACCATGATCTATGCCGGCTCCGTCCATGCCGAGAACACCATGAACATCATGCTCACCAACTTCCTCGATGCTGCCGCCACAGGCCTCTTCTACTAACTCTTCAGCTTCACCCTCGCCTCGGCTCCCCCTCCAACCGCTTCATCGGCCTCTTTTAAGGAGAACGACAAATGGGGCATGCAGTGCAATATAGGGTTGATATAATATGGCGGCAAGCACGCGAGGAATTAGGTTTGACAAATCTATGAGACTGGTTGGTGGTGTACCGTGGGTGCTGTTGAAAAATATATATTGAGTTGAAGCCCGCCCATGAATAAATGCTTAATCTAAAATTAATTAGACTGACTGCTTCACGGATTTTGTCAGATTTATTTTCTGCATATGGGATATGTTGTCTCTTCATTTATGTTCATCGGCGCATGGCTTTCATTTAAGGCAGTGAAGACAAATGGAATGTGCATGCATACCCATAGAAGATTGTGGTGCCGAATGTCTCATCTATCCTTTTGGTCGTCTCTGGCTTCGTTGGTCCTCTTTCATGGAAGCCTCATTAATTCTGCGGCAAAAGGAATTGATAGGGGAAAAAAGAGAGGAAAGAAGACTTCCTTGTGCTACAATAAATGATAGAGAGTCTCTTTTGTATCATAAAAGCGAGTGAAAGACATTCGACAAGAAGCGCACCAAGTTCTTTGTTGACCGAGAGGTTTGAGTATTGTTCTATTACACCCTAAGCTCTTATTTGTGAGTGAGATTGGAGAAGATGCCAAGTGTTGAAGCCAAGTTAAATTCTTGTTAGGGGAATTTGTTTAATTCCTTGAGTGAGATTTTACAAGAAATTTTGAGGAGCTAAACAATGTATGAGTTATTGAGGGTAATTAGGGGCTGGGAAACACCGAAAGAGTGTTTGAATATTCAAGTGATTATAATCTCCATTGTATAACTTGTTTCTATAGTGAAATTTCGTGCTGCTCTCTTCTTAGATGTAGGTTCCAATATTCAAACCGAACAATGTAAATTCGGTGTCCAATTTCCTTTCCTTCCTTCCGACTAATGTTACCGATTCGCTTGACCCTCCATATCTGCAATAGATGTCGTGTTCCCAGATGGATGCTCGGGTCATCAAACATACGAAAAGTGGATGAGATTGGAAATCACGTTGATAATGTAACGATAAATGAAAGGGAAGGTGGATCCGATAATACAAGTTATGATATAGGAATCATTCAATGAAAAAGTTGAGCAATGTATCGCACTGGATACGTTGAAGATGAAATAGAGTATATTTCCTTTCATATCATCGCCACTTACTTCCTACAATAATCTAAGGCTTCATTTGTTTCGTGAAAAATGTGTCGCTTCTAGAAAATGTTTTTCAAGGAGGTCATTTTCCATTATTTGGCTGAAACTAGAAAATATTTTCCGCCTTTTGGTATGAAAAATTTAATTTCGTTTCTTGGAGAAAATTACCAAAAATTCGTACTTTTAATTTATTTTTATTTTAGTTCTCTTTTTTCTTTTTCCATCTTCCTTGGTTGATTGCTAGCCCCATCGACTGGCCACAAGTGATGAACGAACTTGCCTAAGGTCAACGAGCTCGAGCCTTGCTGACCTTGGGGAAGCTCGTTGCTTGCTTGTTGCTGGCAGATGCCTACTCGAACTCGCCGGATCTGGCGAGGTCAATCCTTGCCCAAGGCTTGCGAGGCTTAAGGCTGAGCTCATCACCTTGAGCCTTGCCAGGATGAAGGGATTTAAAGACAAAATTAAGCGCAAACTATTAAACCAAGCTAAATTTGTTGTCCGCAATTTAATCGTATTACACATGTGTTCCTTGCCTCTGAACATATGAGATTAATTCTCCGAAAAATTTAGGTAATAAAAAATTTGACCATCATATTCTTTTCTGATTCTATTATGACATATTTGCTCATCTGCTTTGCTTGCATATATCACTTCTCTCCTTTTGTTAGCATCAAACAGAAAGTAATAAACCAAACCACTGTAGTGGCAGATTCATCCATAGATCAGAATGTTGAAAAACAATCCATAAACCAAGTTCCAACAGTCAATCAAGCTTATTCAAAAAACATGTCAAGATAAGTTCAAAATCATTTGGATGTGTTTCGCTGAAAGTTTTTCCGCAACAATATCTCTTTACCAAAAGTCATTCGTAGGCTTTTAATGAGAGGAGACACGTTTTGTAGCGTTTTCCGCAACAATATCTCTTTACCAAAAGTCATTCGTAGGCTTTTAATGAGAGGAGACACGTTTTGTAGCGACTTCAAATAGGAAAAATCCAGGCAAACAAGAAATAACTGCAAACTCTTACTTCAAATTTCAAACCAAACGATACATACAAACCATACTAGAATTTAATCAACGGCAAAGCTTGAAAGTGCAACCACTTTCATTGCAACACACTTACACAAACTATGTCGGATTTTAATTAACGACAAAGCTTGAGAACATATGTAGATGTAATGTTGGAATTTAATCAACATACTTACCCAGGATAAAGATACATGCCAAAATTTGATCGACGATGCAAATCATAAAATTATAGTTAAGGGAAAATAAAGTGCAACGCAAAAAAGTAAAGATAATTAAAAGATAATATTTTGATTGATTTTATTAAGGTCTTTGAAGAGTATAATGTGGCTATTTAAAGCCTACAATCAATGGATATTACAAACAAAGGTTACAAACGGTTACTATAATAAATAACTTCCAAGAGGTTACAATCTAGGTAGCTCCGACACCGACATACAACAGCGACATGACACTACACGCCGTCACATCGTTTCTAAAAAAAATAAAGAACTTGTACATGTTGGGACACATAGTATATTAAATGTATATTTTTATATATACACGATAAAATATCATTTTTATGATTATTTTAATCAAATTAATTTGATTAAAATTCACAAATAAATAAATAACAAAAAAGAGCCTAAAAGGAATTTGTACTAAAAACATTAATCCACCATTTGTTAATATCATTCCTTGTTTCAATTTGACAAATTCAATTCATTCCAATAATTCATAAAACTTGGAGGGAAAATACAATCCATATTATGGATTCTTGTGACAGAGCATGTCAGAAGAGAAGAGAAAAAAAAAAACAAACTTGAGATGAATTGTGTATCATGGGAAGTGAGACTCAGAAGAGAAGAGAAAACTAGGTTTTTCTTATTTCCCCCTTTAATATTTATATTATTTTTTATTTTTTTGCATATTTATATTTTGACCATTTATTTATTGAAATTTTTTTAAATTGACCTCATGTTGTTAGAATTATGTGTCTGAAATTCTGAACTCATTTGTCGGAATTTTAGACTAGAGTGTCGAAGAGTATCGGAAAAGTTGATCAGGTATCGAATTTTCTAACATATGTTGACCGAGTGTCAAAAAGTGTCGAAGAGTGTCGGATACATGTCGGAGTATCCAACATGACAAGAAGACTTCCGGAGAGTGTTGGTACTTCATAGGTTATAATAAGATACAAAAAGAAGTTACAAAAAGAGGTTAAAAACAGAGGTTACAAAATGTTTACTACCAAGAAATAACTTTTTAGTGGTTATGAAAAGTGATAGAGAAGTTACAAAAGGAGGTTACAAACAAAGGTTTATGTAGACTCCACTAAACTTGACGGTTGCATACAAATTGAACATTTTTTTGATGTAAACAAGATGAGGAAGATGTATTGGTCAAGAGAGAAGGGTCTCGATTGGCTCAGAGAATTATGCCCCATGCATGTTATGCGCTACACGTATCCTTTCCATTTATACTCACAATTTATAATTACGCATACAGAAGCACTACAAAATACATCACAACATACCATACAAGAAAGTCACACAAGTTTAATACATATGCATAAAGATTCTTTATACAAATAGCAATACTTATTATCAGAACATATAGTCCTCGGACCTGTGGGTTATGGGCCCACTAATACTACTGCTCTTGTATTATTCCATAGAGCCACCATACAACTTAGGAGTTGATGGTCTCATGCATCTCCCCATTCCTTCCACCATCATCTCCCGAAAGGACCATCCTATGCACTGAAAAAATAAAGGGTGAGTTGAAGCTCGGTAAATGAAATCCCTAGTTTTAAGGTATGAGATCATCTTAATATTCAATTTGGCCCCAATCAAATAACATGAGTTGAAGGCAATACAAGATAACAATGCATAAGCAAGTTCTCTTTCTTTTCTATCATGATACACCAATAAAGAGTGTATGTCAATGGAAAATAACATGGCATAAGATCAACAATTCAGAAGCAAGTAGATGGCATAATATTTCATGATGCACCAATAGCACCTACTAGCTCACCATTATACACATGATTATACAAAGGCAAATTCATTCTTGTCATACAATTCTCCACCACACACACAAGTTAATTCATACATGTCATGCATTCCACCACCACTATACATATAATCCATACTTGTCATGAAACTTACTAATATACATAAGTAAGTCCATACTTATCATGAATCTTACCAACACTCACAGGTGAATTTATACTAGTCATAAAGCTCGTTGATATCCAAATGAGTTTGTAAGGGTCATGAAGCTCACCAACACTGATAGGTGACTTCATACTAGTCATGAATCTCACAACACTCACAGGTGAATTCATACTTGTCATGGCTAGGACCCAACTATGGCAAATGTCTTCACATGGCATCATAGCCACACACATCATTATAACATGTCCAAATAAAACGTACAAATAATTGGGTTTAGAATGTAAGCATACTCAGACAGAACGTACAAATACTCGGGTTTAGAACATAACTAACTAAGACTTAGAGCGTATAGATACTCGGGTTCAAAGGTAAAAAACGTGAATCAAGCTCATCCCTTCTACATGCAACATGTTACCAAAAGCCAGGAAATAACTCAAACACTTACTAGGCATGTAAACATTTCATCAACAAATCAAAACATCACAACATATCAATACACAACTATAGAATAAAGTCACATATCAACCCACCAAGTCAAAAGCACAAAGTGGATCAACCCAACTTAGTGCCTAGGGCTTTTACTTACCTCAAAAGTAATTTCGAATTCAGAATCTAAGTCACCTCACCCAAACTAGAAAATCAAAATAAGATCTTGATATTTACTTCTATTTATCTTAGAAAACGAGAGAGAGAGAGAGAGAGAGAGAGAGAGAGAGAGAGAGAGAGAGAGAGAGAGAGAGAGAGAGAGAGAGAGAGAGAGAGAGAGAGAGAGACCAACTCGGCTCTACACAGCCAACAATTTATAGGAAAATGAAAGGGAGTAACTAAGGTTAAAATGATCATGACCTTGGGTTAAGTTACCAAGTGCTCCACTATATAAATTTCAAGTGTCCTCTATGAATCTAGCCAATAAACAAATGGTACAATGAAGGAAATTCAAGTGTCCGTGTGGAACTAGTTAGAGTACAAATGGTCCAATAGAACTTTGACAATAGAAGATATTTTGGAGGGAATAAGAATGAACCATTCTCATTTGGCCAAGCAAGTGCATGAATCATCCATGCATTAAGAATGAACTTCAAGCACATGATATCAAGGCTACTAATTGTAATGCATCAAAATAAAGCACGCGCTTGAAATTTTTGATAGAAGATGAGAAGTGTCATGTCAAATGAGAAAGAATAGAGATTTAGGAAATCAACTCTCGTTATGAATAGAGATTCAGGAAACCGACCCTCGTTATGAACATATCGTTTTGAATGTATATGCAGCTGAAAAATATTTTCAATCCACAAAACTAAATGAAAAATATCTAAAATTAGGAAAACCCAAGATAGTCAATTTACAGCCCCAATGCCTTCAAATATGAAATTCGGAACATACCAATCATGTTCTACCAACAGTTTAGCGGCGAATCAAATACCGTCATTCTATACCGCTAATGTCTACATCAAATTTTATTCACTAAGCATGGAAATAAGTCCAAAATACTATTATCAAGCATGGAAATTTCTGGATGTCACATAGAGAGGATCGTAGCATTACGTGCACAAGCGGTCCTCGAGTTATTTAATTTTCTCCGGTCGAGCATTAACTTTATTCCCCAATTGCTCCACTTCCTTCCTCCATAACTTCAATTGCTTCACATCCTCCCTCAATTGCTTCACTTCCTCCCTCAATTGCTTCACTTCCTCTCCCAGAGATTGCAGTTCAGGATTAGTCTGAGTGCCAGCAGCATTTGATTCTGATATTTGCGTCATCTTCTTGTGTACAGGCTGAGCCACCGGAAAACGTTATTTGTCTGGGAAGCATGTCGAAAGAGCGAACAAAAGCAGCAAAGACAATAACCAAAAAAGCTTTTCAGATTTTTTCAAACTACCTACCTTACTAGCATTATCCAAATCAATGACCTGCCGATTTTTGTCAACGCTAAGGTTCCAGGGAGAGTTTTTTGGCAGTTCATCATGTATGAGGGGATCTTCGTCTCCTGCAGGTTTAACGTCTTCACGAAATTCTCCAGCACGAAAAAGGATAAATATCTGGGAATTGTTGCCTTTTGCTTTGTATTTCTCATGTTTCACGACAAATTGTTTTCCCACCCCGATGGTGTGTGCCAGACGTTTTATGACATTGCAAGTCAAATCAGAATTTTCAGCATCTCCTTGAGCGTAGGGGATCAGAGATATGGGTTGAGCAGACTTATTACGGATTTCAGTCCAGGTCCCTGTTTCAATCACAAGTATTGTATTTGTCAATAATCCTGCTCTTAGATTTCGTGTTGCTGTGAAGTTTCTTGATGGTGTCCACCAAAGAAATATCATTCGTCACTTATAGTCTCCTCTCATTTAAATTAAATGCATGAGACATATTCCAACGCAACACGTTCATAAACAAATTCCCGGAATAGGGGATCAACAAACGAAGATAATGTAGATCAAAACCCTAACTTCTTAGTACAACAGCAGAAACTAGAATCTCATCTCATGCAAGTTGTTTGTAAAGTCTAGTTGACATTTACTTCATATGAAATCATCGTGACAGATAGGTGTCCATGCACAATTTGTCTGTACTTGGAGGTTATAGAGTCGTGGAAATTCTATAGCGATTCATGGAAATTTGGACAACTAGAATTCAGAATATTGTAAAAAAGACAAGAATTTCCTCATGTGCAGTCATTATTTCGAAATGACAATCCCTTACCCACTTTTACGATCCCACTCATTGCTTCCGCCAAGGTGGTGCGCCTGCAGACAGAATATTATTGATTGTAGGGGGAGAAGTCGAATGTTGTGATGTTGCCGAAGAGATGCGAGATCCTTCCATTTTATAGAATCATGGATGCAGCAGCACGCGGAGAAGAGAGGTGGCTAAAGGTGCATTTGGTTCAACATTTTGAAAGCCCATTGGGAAAATGCAAAGCAGTTTAGCCTAAAGGATTTTAGGCAAATACAAAGGCCGTTTGGTAAACTATGCTTTGAAAAGCAACTTTGAAATAAATGCTGCTTGGTAGAAAACACATTTGAAATACTCTTTTGGTGATTAATATTAGTTTTTAAAATTTTATTTGTTTAAAATTGAAAAAAATAATGCATGCAACTTTTTAAATATAAATTTGACAATAATACTAAAAAAATTGAATACATATATATATTAAAAAAGAACCCTTCATCAGAATTTTTAAATTTTTATTGAAAAAAATGATGTATGCAACTTTTTAAATATATATTTTCACAATAATACTAAAAAAATCAAATACATATAGATATATATATATAATTAAAAATAAATAAATCCTTCGTGGAAATTTATTAATTTTTATTTGCTTAAAATTGAAAAAATAATGCATGCAACTTTTAAAATATAAATTTGAAAATAATGCTAAAAAATCAAATACATATATATAACTTAAAAAAAAAAAAAAAGACCAAACCCTTCATGAGAATTTTTAAATTTTTAATTGTCTAAAATTGAAAAAAAAATAATGTATGCAACTTTTTAAATATAAATTTGACAATAATACTAAAAAAATTGAATACATATATAATTATTTTTTAAAAAGACCAAACCCTTCATCGGAATTTTTAAATTTTTATTTGCTTATAATAATAAAAAATGATGTATGCAACTTTTTAAATATAAATTTTCACAATAATACTAAAAATCAAATACATACATATATATAATTAAAAAAAGACTAAATCTTTCGTGGGAATTTTTAAATTTTTATTTGTTTAAAATTTAAAAAATAAGTTATGCAACTATTTAAATATAAATTTTGACAATAATGCTAAAAAAATCAAATATATAAATATTTTTAAAAAGACCAAAATGTATTTAATTTTTTTAGCATTATTTTGCCATTTAAAAAAACATAACAAGGCAAAATGATACATTTGAAAAATGAGTGAGGATAGTTTTGGAAGAAAAATAAAGTTTCAAAGATTTGGCCAAATCGAAAGCTCAAAGCTAGTCCCTACTAGCATTGGGCTTTCAGCTTTCTCAATGCTAACTTTCACTTGAAAGTTACTTTAAAATTGTTGCCAAACAAGATTCAACATTTCCTAGGGGACTCACAGAGGTTGAAAGCTCTAAGAACCGAACCAAACGTACCCTTAGGATGGTGGGTCCTAAATTCTGAATGATGATGAGATGGTCCTCAAGTCCTGAAGAATGGTGGTCCTACTATAAGGTTGGGAATAGCTTCAATCGACTAAATATCTTTCATTAAAGGTTGATCTTCGGCTCTTATTAGATTCGGATTTAGTGGCAATTCGGACAGGATTATGGAAACGTAACCAGGATCCATGCTAACTAAATCTACAAATTGGATAAATGCAACTATGAGAAACTTGATAAATTGATATTTTTTTATCGAAATAAATTGATAGATTAAAAGGTATATAATTATGTTCATGATTGTTGAGGGCCACTGAAATGATTCAACACACCTTATATAGCCCAGTAACCAACAAGTGGTTAATATTAAAACTTGAAATTAAAACACAATGTCCTTGATTGTCGGCTCCATAATCATGCTTCGTAACTTCATCTTATCTATAAACAATTATAATTCCGTAGACATTGATGGGCTCAATTTTAGGCTCCATGACTGCTTTCCACAATCGCATGGTAATCCTTTCTGCAAACTATCAATACCTCCTCAAGCGACGTCTTCATGGCTTTCGGTCATGCCTTTAACATTTAGTTAAATTTACTAATTATTAATTGTCAACCGATCATATCAATAATTGTGTTAACACCTGAATTTCACCGATGAATTCATTATGCATTTTCATTTTGAGGATCAAGTTCGCCAGCAAAAATGGCAGTTGAACGCTCCGAAAAAAATATTAAATAAATAAAAAATAATGTAACTCTGCATTCCTTATTCTCACCGTGTTCCTTTTGCACATATATACAATAAGCATGATAGTTCATTAATAGCTAGGGTTCATTTTGTGTAGGCCATCTGTGCATCTAATGAAGATCAGCTATTGAATTGCGCCAATATAGGCGAAATTCGACCCCTAATGGAAAACGTCAGTATTATGTCATCCTGCTTTCATTTTTTTCCGCTGTACTCCTATAATTTTAAGCAAAAGATATTGTAGTTCACACTTGGTCTCAAACTCCTCTCCAGCAATTTTTGCCTGTCTTTTCATGATTGATTGAAAGCCCAAAAGAACTCGGAAAATTGCAAACCAGGTATGACTTTGAGCGTCTTCGAGTGTTTTTTCCAATTATATACGACTCGTGCACTAGTTCTAAGTGTAGCGTTCCAGGTTTTCCATTTTTCGAGCTGACGTGGGCTAATCTTGTACACGAAAACCGGTAATGTATGGCTTCCACGAAGTTGACTTCCCGATGTTTGTTGGGCACGAAATCTTTATGCTATCCTTTGAAGTGTTGACTATCTCCCATAAAAATCTCAGCCCAATCAGACGAACGATGAGTGCGTGGCGCGGCCTGCCCTTGCCAGACCCGTGTTGCACTATATCACTTTGTGCCCGACATCTTCCACTATAGCTAGGGTTCATTTTGTGTAGGCCATGTGTGCATCTCGTGAAGATCAGCTATTGAATTGCGCCAATATAGGCGAAATTCGACCCGTAATGGAAAACGTCAGTATTATGTCATCTTGCTTTCATTTTTTTTTCCGCTGTATTCCTTCTATAATTTTAAGCAAAATATATTGTAGTTCACACTTGGTCTCAAACTCCTCTCCAGCAATTTTTGCCTGTCTTTTCATGATCGATTGAAAGCCCAAAAGAACTCGGAAAATTGCAAACCAGGTATGACTTTGAGCGTCTTCGAGTGTTTTTTCCAATTATATATGACTCGTGCACTAGTTCTAAGTGTAGCGTTCCAGGTTTTCCATTTTTCGAGCTGACGTGGGCTGATCTTGTACACGAAAACCGGTAATGTATGGCTTCCACGAAGTTGACTTCCCGATGTTTGTTGGGCACGAAATCTTTATGCTATCCTTTGAAGTGTTGACTATCTCCCATAAAAATCTCAGCCCAATCAGACGAACAATAAGTGCGTGGCGCGGCCTGCCCTTGCCAGACCCGTGTTGCACTATATCATTTTGTGCCCGCCATCTTCCACTATCCTTGGTGCTGCCTCCACTATCCATCATCCTTGGCGATCGTTCAACTACTCCATCATGTCGCAACCCTCTTTTCGAGTTTCAAATTTGGGGAAACGGGTTAAGAAGAGTTTAATGACATTATTTGTGGAGAAAATTTCCCAAATTGATTTTGAAGATTGACAAAACTTATTTGAAGTAAAGACTTTAGTTCTAATGATAAGTATCATTCAAATAGAAAATCTGACAGGATATGATCAAGCAATATCAATCAGAACAAAAGTCATGGCTTAATTATTTCCTTCGTTATATTGCTAGGAATGAGATAATATACTTGCACAACGGCTAGTGGCAATTGATTGAATTCCTTACCTTATTTATAAGGAGTTCCAAAAGAAAGTATCTATTGAAAATTTGGATTTCCTGAAACGATATACTTGAGGCAAAACATTCTTTCCAAGTTGAAGCACTCAACTTGTGGAAACCCCTATCAAAAAAAAAAAAAAAAAAAAAAAAAACCTTATGGAAACATAAACTGCTGTATGGACAGCAAAATCTATGAGAAGCTTTATTCTCAACGTCCTTGAAGCGATTAGATCTTCTAAGTAAGATCCAGACCAACAGGTAAATTGGCTGGATAATACTTCTGGGATATGTCCATCAGTAAGCTTGGACTGGGAAAAGTATAGAAGGAGGTCTCGAAGCTGAAATAAATAACGCAGCTCAAGAGAATCGAAGCTTTTAATTCCAAATTCTAAAAGATGTTTTCTGATCAAATACATCCGTCTTTGTGAGTATCATTGTGTAATCATTTAGAGATCGAGAGTATGTGAGGAGTTATACACGCAAGCTTGAGTGTTTAGAGCTCAGATCTTGTAACATATTATTGGTTATTCATAATGGAATCCAGCCAATAGGCTGTAGCGAGAGAGAGAGTAGAAGTAGGCTTACAAAAGCCAACTATTATAATCTTTTGTGTGTAATTCTATATCCCTTACTCTCTTTATTTTTAATTATGATAGAATTGTACACTGGTAAAATCTAACCATCACTTTCTCACCAAAAGTAGTTCGCTACAATATTTCTTTAAATTCTTTAATTTCTGCAATATCACCTACTCACTCCTCTCTAGGTGATAGTTTTAGCCATAACATTGTTTAATGGGGGTCAACGGCCCTCGATTAGGTGCGGCCTCTCCCAAGTCCAAATTTCACACAACGTTAGATTTTTATTTTAGTTTTCAACTTAGCTTAAAGGATTATAAGAGTCACAATTTACCTTTTCATGGTTAATTAGAAACCAAACGAGACACATGAGACATGGGATTTTTGTCTCATTTTCTATGCAATTAAAGATTTTCTAAGTCCGAGGACTTAATTACAATAATCTTATAATTAACACTCTTTCGGTACCTATAACTTGATGGGATTATTCATCTATGTGATCAAGCAAGTTTTTACCAATTATGATCCTAAAGGTCTTTGAGTTGGTACGTATTAACACAAATGCTCTTTTGGGGGCTTATTATGTTCCCAGGGGATAATCTTAACCATTTCTAACAAGGAAAAGAAACATTCAATTTTATTTAAGTGTGCAGGAATTAAACACCCAAAGTATTGAAAGTGCAAAATAAGAGCATTGTAACAAAAACCTAATACAAGTTGAGCAAAGAAAATTACATGGCCTTGTTATAAAACTCGGGACATGAGCCCCCATAAGCTTAACCCGATACTAAGTTGGGAAAAAAAAATATACACTGCCTTCTTGTAAGCTTTGAAACATGAACCCCAAAAGCTTGAGATTAGAGACTAAGCCTATTTCTATAGTGAGCTTAGAGTTCTGCTTATTTTAATAATGTTGATGAGACTAAACAATACGAGACTAATCATTGATCATGAAGAATGATCCCTAAGTCCAATTGTTTTTGTTTTTATTTTTTTCGTGCTTAGCTAGTTTTATTATTAGAATCTAAGTCTATTGGTTAGACTAGACCAATTAGTACTAAGCTAGGCTAACGATCCTAAACCTAAGCTCCTTCTTGTATAGCCACAAACCACCATGTGGACTCTCGGCCGCCACCTCCAATACTCTCGACCACTGACCGTCGGTCTCTAATCATGATCAGTCGCACATGCAACCATTCAAATCAAGCGATTAACAAACTCACAGAATCAATCAAAAATCAATAAGCTTGAATTCGGCTCGGGAATTTGATATTGAACATGCGATTCAATTGCCCATTCACCTCATATAACTAGTATTGATTAATTTTCGCTACATGATCATTAACCCCCATTTGAAGCTTATCACGTGGTGGGTTAAGTCACTAAGCGGCTAGTTAAATTCTAATCCACATTCCTAATCTACCCACTGAGGAATCATGCGTCGCTAATCAAAATTATAGGCAATCAATCATCAAATCAAACCCAAGCAAAGTCAATTAAGCATGCAATGAGGCGAATTAGCTTAAATAATCTCAAAGATCTTAAGCTAAACTAAGAAGCCAGAATTTAATCTAACATAAACACACAAATAATCAATCAATCAATCAAGCAAGGAAACGAATTATACTAAAAATCGAGGAATAGAATTTTCCTATTTATATGAATTCTAATGAAGTGAAATCTAATACTAAAATCCAATGATCTAATCAAATGCTATTTTTCTAACTAAATTTCCAATTCCCTATTTTAGGATTTTTTCTTCATTTATAACTTCTTCTTTTTTTCTAGAAATAGCGACTCGGGCCAGGCCCTTAGGGCTTAGTCTGAATATGGGTGCTGGTCTCGCAAAGCTAAACCACGGATACCAAATTCGGCTATTATATTGGGTTTTCCCGTTCTCTAATTAA
Source organism: Eucalyptus grandis (assembly GCF_016545825.1). Taxonomy (NCBI): domain Eukaryota; kingdom Viridiplantae; phylum Streptophyta; class Magnoliopsida; order Myrtales; family Myrtaceae; genus Eucalyptus; species Eucalyptus grandis. The sequence continues at coordinate 18,329,868 of NC_052616.1, forward strand.
ACAAAGACCCAATTCGACAAAACCAGTCCAAATCTATCTATAAAACTGCCCAGCCCAAACTTTCTGAACCAAGTCAGGCCCAAACTTACTTAAAACTATAACCAGCCCATATCTATCAACACTCATGTCAAGCCTTTATATTATCTTTTTGAGTAAAAAACCGCCAAAAACTCCAAATTTTGCCCACTATGATATATTTACCCTAAATTTGTATAGTGTGACACATTTACTCTAAACTTCTTCTCGTGACATCAAAAATCCTAAATTTATATATGTGTGGTGTCATAGAAAAAGTTTACGGTAAATAGATCATACAGGTAAAAATTTAGAATATTTTATATCACAGAAAATAATTCGGGATAAATGTGTCATACAGATATAAGTTTTGAGTTTTTGACTTCATGAAAAAGTTTAAGGTACATATATCATAGTGAGAAGTTTAGATATTTTGGTGACTTTTTCTATTACTTTAATCAATTTACTCTATTTTTTATTACTTTTATTTCTATCCTATGCCCTACGTCCGGTTCCTTATTCTCGAGACTTTTCTCACGCCGTACTTCATAACCGAAATGCGAAGATCATTAACAAATCTGTACCTAAACCAGCACACTCGAAGATTAGCTTAGACATTACCGTCGTCAACCATGAATCATCATCGGACCGCCATTATTAGCCTCCATATTACAAACGGCGTCATCGATCGAACATCATCACCCCTTTGACGTTCCTCATCAGCAATCACAATTGACAAACACGGAAACACCACCGGGAGACGATGCAAAGAAGAGCACGAAAAAATATGGTCAGATTCGGTTTCAACAACGTTCAAATATAACTGAAATCAAAATGCATGCGTTAATGAGGGGAACAATCCACACAAACGCGTCCTCATACAACACAAAATTACGAGTTACTTTGCTTAGGGGACATTTCGACGGTATGTGCGCATTGAAAAGCATTGGATCTGGTCATGAATTCAAAGTAATTTTTCATCTAAAACTGACAGGGAAACAACAATATCCTTATGAATCATCAAACAAAACTCCAGATTCTCAGTGATTTACCATGGATGAACGTAACTCAGCCTTGTATCTCATTAAAATAGGGGAAAAACGTGAGATCATGAAATTACCTGATTACTGAATGAAGATGGAGCTACAATCAGCGACTAAATCGATAACAGGAACTTCAACTAGCGCCGGCATCTGGAACCACGGCGAAGGAACAATTTTCAACTGTAATTTTGCCACCACGAGATCTATGATAGCGGAGTATCGGAGAACAGAGCAAATGAAGCGTTTCTTCCAGCACCAACACCGGCGATAATGACGAACGGCTGTGACGATCGATTGTTCAACTGGCAAGAGGAGCTTCTGGAGGGCTTCGCCGGAAAGGATAGGAGCCAATGATAAAGCTTTCGGCGAGAAAGGACTGCTTCGAACTTCCCCCGTCAAAATAAGAGTGAGCAGGGGAGTTCGGGTCGCAGCCTGAGCTTTAGCTTCGAACGATGTGCAGATTGAAAAATAGAGTTCTTAGAAGCTTCAGTAGTGAAGATCGTCTCCGACGAAAAGCAGATCGAGCAAGGATGAGGCTCTTGCCCGACGAAAAATAGTGTGTGATGCTAAAAGTTAAACGGTCATATTCCAGCGTATATCTCACCGTTATCAGATAGAAGTAGACCAAACTCTTGAGTGTATCGTTCTTTATTTCTCTACTTATATCTATTACTATTCGATTGAAGTGCACTGCACTAATCAATATACTATCTCTTTGCTTATATCTATTGCTATATGGTTGAAGCGCACTGCACTAATTAATATATGTGCTCCTACTTATATCAACTCATTACTATGAATCTCGCTCATCTCAAACTTCACTTTCACAATTTTGCATAATTTAGTCAAGTCTCTTGAAATCACCTATTGTTAGCCACCACAATTACTAGGTGGTCCTCACTTGTATCAATTTTCGTGTGCTATTGCAGGTGGACTTAAACGAGAGTTTTTTTTTTTTTTTTGGTCGGAAAAACAACTAATATTAATCAGAAAGAGTTAATATTACAATGTGCAGCCATAGCATCTGCATAAAAGATATCCAACAAAGCAGAAGGAGGCGAGGAGGCCCAGTTAGAGGGAAGAGAACCGATTTTATGAGCCTTGGCAGCCCAATCTGCCCCAAAATTCGCCCCTCTTCTACAAAACCTAATTCACAAATTGGAGAAATCGCGAAAGAGGGCCACAGCTTCAGAATAGAGCGATCGAACCTCCCATGGTGGATCAGTTAAGTTCGTCACCGAATTGATTAGGGTTTTTGAATCTAATTCGATCAAAAGCAGATCAGAGGCTCTGTTCTTCTCCAACAGGTAGCGAAGAGTGATCGTGAACGCCTGAAATTCGGCTTGCAAAGCTGACGAAGCTGCAAAACTTCTAGTAAGTCCATTGATAAACTTCTCATTATGATCACGGCAGATGCAAGCCATAGTCCCTTCAGTACCACCCGGTTGAAACGCACCATCTATGTTCACTTTCAAGACACCAGGGTCTGGGGGTCGCCAGAGTTCTTCTGGGCTAAGATGGGTTTTAGTCGTGCTACCGCCTACTATGGAGGACAACTGCGCCGCCCGAACAGTAGCGAGAGATAGATCAACGACCCTACGTGGATCTGGACAGTGATGCCGGAAGATAAAATTATTTCTGGCTTTCCAAATATTCCACAAGAGTATAGCAACCACTTCGAAAACTGGTGAGTTCTGATTCTGTGACAGCATATTTCCAAGCCAATCTCGGAGATGTTGTATGTGTGGTGTAGGAATCTGAATATTGATTAGGGGATGAGACCAGATAGCTGCTGTCCATTGGCAATTTAAAAATGTATGTGCTGTTGTTTCTGCTGTACCTATAGAACAGAGAGGGCATATACTGTCCGGGATGATGTGGCGATGGAATAGGTTACTCTTGATCGGTAGAGCATCATGGCTAAGAGACCACAGAAATAGTCGTATTTTTGGGGGTAGTTGCAGCTTCCATATATGTTTCCATAGCATCTCCCAAGCGTGAGTCGAATCAGTGGCTATATTGAGAGAAACACCACTTAGGGCTGTCTGGCTCTGTGTAATGGATTGGTAACCCTTTTTCACACTATATTTGCCATCAGTAGATGCAGCCCAGATAAGTTGATCCGAAATATAGTTAGGTCTGACTGGTATGGTTAGAATTTCAGCCACAATGGAATCATAAAAAAATCTTCGCAATAGAGGAGCATTCCATGTATTGTGACTGAAATCCATGTAATCCGCTAACAACGGGGGTTCATCTCTTTGAACTAGACCACCTAATATTCCTCTTGGTAACCAAGGATCAGTCCTCGGTTTGATTGTGCGGCCATCCCCTACTGCCCATCGAAGATTGGGTAGAATAACAGCTCGTCCTGCTAACAGGCTTTGCCAACCCTAGGATGGTCGATGGCCTGTCTCAGCTTGTGCAAAGGCACATGATGGAAAATAGAGACCTTTAAATAGCCTACTCCACAGGGACGGAGGTCCCTGAATTAGACGCCATGCTTGCTTTCCAAGTAAGGCTCTATTAAAATCCATAAGGTCCCTAAAGCCAAGACTGATATTTCTAGTATAAACACCTAGAGGGGGGTGAATAGGCGCACAAACAATTTTTCTTGAATACGGAAGCAATTCTTAACAGATTGAAATACGTTTGAAGTAAAGAGAGTAAGGAAGAGGAAAATAAACACAGGATTTATAGTGGTTCGGATTATTCCAATCCTACGTCCACTCTTCCGCACTGACAGCCCATCGGCTGGATTTCACTATAATCAAAAGAGAAGTTACAGCACAGCTTTGCCTTGATTCCACAAAGTGTAGATGTTCTACCACACCTCCTCAAGGTCTCTCACAAATATAGACTCTCTTTTGTATACAAGTATTCGCTCAAGAGATTTATCTAAACAAATGGGAGCTTCGAGACTTTGGAATTCTTCTATCGCGCACACCCTTAAACAACTAAGAACGTCTTCCTTATATACTCATTTATGCCATCATACCCGTTGGCACTTACCAAAGGAATTCCTCCAATCTAACCGTTGGACAGAATCAATTAGGAAGATTGTTCGAGTTATTAAAGGAACATGTTGATAGCCCATCAATCCCGTTCGCCCATACAATCGGGATCTCGGTTTCCATAAGTAGAACCTTCCAATAATATATAGACAATCATCGAATCTCCAGTCATTGAATCAATCTTGATCAATCAAACGATTCCGATATGTCTTCTCCAGCCACGAGATCTTCTCCGGATGATAAGGTTAAATCTGAACAAACCACTTAGTTCGGGATAACCTTTCTTCAACGGATTCGAAACCGTCAATGAGGATAGACTTTGAGTCTTGAGTCTCGGCTGTCCGGAAGTCTTCGACTTTAAACCGACGAGTCCGCAGACTTTCGAGACTAGACCGAAGGATACGTTTTGTCAACTTCAAAACTCTTCATGAGGATTTCTCCAACAATCTCCCCTTTTTGATGGTGACAAAACCTTCCTGCAGATTTGGATAACTTTGACCCGCAAAACATTTCTCAAACACATATGCATATCTTATTGAAATAAATGGCTAATAGAATGACACTAGATTCTGCAACCACAGAAAATAAGTTAGTCCAATATATGATTAAGCCATTCATAAGATATCAATATTGATAAATAGAAGCAGTCAAGTTAAATCCAAGTCTAGTCATCCAGACACAAAAACACAGTCAAACAGGTTCAAACCATAAACCTCAAATTTGTCCAAAAAGATTAATGAAAGTAAAGAGTTTTTGAATCAAAATCTTGCATCTCTCCCCCTTTTTGTCATCATTGAAAAGGATAAGATGAAATCAAGATTGTTTGGGAACGCGAACAAGCTGGAAATCTTCCATAGACTGAACTATGCCTTCCAGCCTCTTAAAGTCTTCCTTCACCTGTACAACCTCCTCACTCTTGGCATTTGCACGATTCGAATAGAGAGGGCTTGCATCTTTTCATTTAATGAACAGGAAGAAGCTTGACCTTCATTCTTCAAGCTTTGAACTTCACATCCCAAGGCATATATCTGACCTTTCATCTCCAATAGAATATCCATGATTCTGCGAAAATCTGCTCCATTATCAGTCTGAGTACTTGCTTCTGCTCGTTCTGATGGAGTAAAAGCAGACGATGGTGGATCAGCATAATCTCGCAGGTTTGGCGATGAAGCTTCATGACCTTCTTATGGAAATTGAGATGCAAAAACATCTTCTGGGTCTGCAGGTGAGCGACTGACTCCTTCATTTTCATCTCGATATGAAGATGTCACTCCTTTTCCCCGATCTCCCCTCGTTTCAATGCCTACGGGTGGAGAAGAGATTCCTTCGGGATCTCCTTCTCTTCTTTCTTCTTCAGGTCTTGCTTGATCTGCTTCTTGCACTCTTTCTTCATCTTTCTTCTCATTTGCTTCTTTTTCTTCTTCTTCCTTCTCCTCTGCTTCTTTCGTCATTTGTTCCGAATCTTTCTCTGGAACAGGACGACTCAAGTTCTTCAATGCCATTGCAGAGATGGTAATGTCATCGTCATCATCTTCATCCTCAACGAGGAGAGCTCTTCTTTTCTTTGATGGAGCAGCCATGGGCTCCTTCCCTTTTCTCTTAGCAGCAGAAGAGAGTTGATGAGACTTGGCAGGAGTCTTCTCCTTGAATTTCTCCAATTCCTTGCTCAGTTCCTTCAGACGCATTTTAGTCACCATTTTCAGTCCTACCACCATTTGATCGCATGATCGAACACAAAGGATTTGTGGAGGCTGAATATTCAGATGTCTGAATAACTTTGTAACAAGGCTTGGATAAGGGAGTTGACCTCTGTCCTTCATCACTGCTCTATACATGTGAAACATGATAGTATGAGGGAGAGAAAACTTCTTTCCACAGAGGATGGCATACATCGCCTTTGCCTCGGGCTTGAAACATCGTTTTGGAAGTTGATTTCGGCCGAAGGCAATTAATCACGTTTTGTGAAGCGGGATGTTGAATGCATTCATCCTTGAGTAGGTGATCTTCTCTTCTCGTTCTTTCCGTCCTTCACCGGTTCAAGAGTGGCCCGAGCAATGGAAACCTTAATCGGTTGATATCTCCCTCTCTCAACTTCTAACACATCAGCCAAAGATATCCATATCGACAACATAGTCTTGATCTTTGACATCGAAGGAAAATCTATTCGCATCTAAAAAGCTAAGATTTGAATAGAAATACGCATCGATTCAAGATATGCCTCTCGTTGAATCGTAACGTAACTTTTCCAGTTGAAGATAACGAACTTTTCCCTCAAGTTCACTTTCACAAAGATCCGAAAATCAAAGTCCACACTTCTAGGGTTTATTACCCCACGCTTCAGCAATTTCGAGTACAGATCCTTTTGTTCCTTTGATCTGAACAAATCTCCCCTTTTTCCTTGAATTTCAGCCGCAATACCCATTTTCGGTTGAAATAATCTGAACATATTGTCATCATCATTTCCATCTACAGGATTTGGCCCCCAGTCACGAGGATCACTTGGGATATTCGCAAGGGTTTCCTCAGCCACCCCTTTACGAGCGATTCCCAAACTTTCCATTCTTTTCAGAAATATATATTCATTCCTATATCCTTTTTCTTTAACAAAACTATCAATATAGCTCAAAGGAGTACGAATCCCTTTTAAAGCACGATATAACTTGTAGATAAAAGCAGGCTTTTGAGTTCTTACGGTCCGCTTCCTCGATGATTTCTTCTGTTGAACAATGTTTTGAGGACTAGATGATGGAGAGTGACGCGCTGAGAATGTTGTGGGCTCGGATGCTGATCTGGAGAAACTTCATCTTCCGTAAGATCAAAGTGAGTAGGCCCTTCACTCATTCTCTGTGGTCCCCTGCTTGCGATTCTTGAGGACTTTCTTGAAAACGACATCTTTCGGTCAATGGAAGATTTCTTGCTTGACTTTCACGAGTAAAAGATGACAACTTTTTAAGATTGAACGAAGGAGACAAACGGAAGTGGAGGATCGATGTTTTCTAGGGTTTTGAGAGTTAAGTGAATAGAAAAGTGAAGAGAAGTAAACGAATCGTCACAAAGGAAATAAAATATGCCTTTTCAAAATAACTGCCTTTATCCGGAAAAATAGCTATTTCAGATGTAACTTCCTTTTTGAAAATGAATCGTTGCAAAATTTACGGTTAATAAATATAGCAACAGTTTAAACAGAGTTTGATGATCGTACCTTTTCAAGATAAGATTGAGAGAGAAAGACTTTGATCCGAAGGTTGAGACAAGATCGTAGATACAGTCTTATAAGCCCGAGTCGAAGGTCTTTAGACTTTGATATCCTCATACCTCAAAATGTTGAGTCCGGGTCCGTATAGACTCAAATTGATTTTTGTCCAAAGGCTTTGTGAGTATATCAGCCGGTTGATTCTTTGAGTCAACAAATTGAATTGAGACATCTCCATTTTGAACATGATCTCTAATGAAGTGATGTTGAATCTCTATATGCTTTGCTCTTGAGTGGAGAATTGGATTTTTGGTGAGGTTGATAGCGCTGGTGTTGTCGCAATTAATCTCCGTGCATGAGTCTTCAATTTCAAAATCCCTTAGCTGTTGTTTTATCCATAGAATTTGCGAACAGCAGCTTCCAAGAGCTACATACTCTGCTTCTGTTGTTGAAAGGGACACAGTACTTTGCTTCCTAGAAAACCAAGACACTGTTCTGCTTCCAAGCAACTGGCAAGTTCCTGAAGTGCTCTTTCTATCAACTCGCAACCGGCCGGATCTGCGTCGAATAACCTTAAGATTAAAGTCTCCTTCTTAGGATACCAAAGACCGATGCTTGATGATGAAGCGACGTATTTGATGATGCGTTTCGCAGCACTGAGATGAGATTCTCTAGGATCTGATTGAAACCTTGCACAGATGCAAACACTTAACAATATATCAGGTCTAGAAGCAGTAAGATAAAGAAGTGATCCGATACTACTCCTGTACAGCTTTTGATCAACTTTCTTTCCTTCTTCATCTTTGTCTATCTTTAAAGAGCTTGACATTGGTATGTCGACCTTTTTCCAATTCTCCAGTCCAAACCTTTTGACAAGATCATTAACATATTTTTCTTGAAAAATAAAAGTTCCTTCTTTCAATTGCTTTATTTGAAGACCAAGAAAGAATGTTAATTCTCCCATCATACTCATTTCAAACTCCTCCTGCATAGACTTTGAAAATTTCTTGCACAGACTTTCATTAGAGGATCCAAAAATGATATCATCTACATATATTTGAACAAGTAAGAAACTTTTGTTTTCCTTCTTGATAAATAAAGTCGTATCTACTTTACCTTTGACAAAACCATTTTGTAAAAGGAAATTACTTAACCTGTCGTACCAAGCTCGAGGTGCTTGCTTTAAAACCATACAAAGCCTTTTTTTCCTCCAAGACCGAGTCCGGCTTCTTTGGGTCTTCAAACCCGGCGGTTGTTCCACATAAACTTCCTCATGGATAAATCCATTTAGAAATGCGCTTTTGACGTCCATTTGGAATAACTGAAATTCTTATAACAAGCAAACGCAAGTAATAGTCGAATAGCTTCTAACCTTGCCTTTGGAGCATAAGTCTCATCATAGTCTATTCCTTCTTCTTGCGTATATCCCTTGGCCACGAGTCTTGCTTTATTTCGTACGACTTTTCCTTTCTCGTTCATCTTGTTTCGAACACCCATTTGGCTCCAATAATGTTTTACCTTTTGGTTTGGATGTCAATTCCCGGACATCATTTATGCTGAATTGTTCGAGCTCTTCTTGCATAGCTTCAATCCAGCTTTCATCGATAAAGCTTCTTCTATGCTCTTTGGTTCAATTTCGTAAACAAGAGCCACAAAGACTAGACTCTTCTCGCCTTTTGGATGCGGTGCGAATTCCTTCATTCATTTCGCCAATTATAAGATCTTTGGGATGACTGAATTTATGCTTCCAGTTACTTGTTGATTTGTCTGGTTGATGATCTCTTTCTTTATTTGGATCTTCACTAATAACCTGATGCTGGTTTTGCAGAGTCTGAGATACTTCTTGAGTTGTAGACTTTGGAGGGTCTAGAGCCGGTTCAGACTCTTCTTGATGAGTCTGACTTGATTCGTCTTGCGTTGAGTCTTGAAATTTGACATTCATTGACTCCTCTACGATCGACTCTTCTTGTTATAGACTCGTAAGCTTTGCTTGAAGTAGAATATCCAAGAAAGATACCTTCATCTGATCTTTCTTCAAACTTACCAACACGATCTTTTGCATTTTTCAATATGAAACATTTGCAACCAAATACATGAAGCAATTAGCCAAAATCTCATCAAAGCAGCTTGTTCGAGGTCTACCAAAATTGCCATACCAAAAGACTGATTCATGCACTCCATGTATTCTGGGAAAGCAGGTAAGAAATTCTTATAAGCCTATAAATCATGTCTCTACTAATCATGTTCTGCAGTTGCTGCATATGGATCTCTTCGGACCAACCAGAACTCAGAGTATTAGGGGTAAGAAGTATTGCCTAGTAATTGTTGATGATTACTCCCGTTTTACTTGGGTATATTTCCTTTCAAGTAAGTCCGAAACCTTTTCGTATTTTGAGAAGATTGTAATTGAGTCCTTCTACCAAGGAAACATTACTTATTGTGAGAGTCCCAATTTTCACGGTTCCAAATCCCACAATACTTCCTTTGTTGTTTCCTCCAAATGAAACTTTTCCACCATTTACTTGAGCAAGCTTTATAAAGCAATTTGAGTCTCTGTCATGTGTCTTGAGCAACCGCATTTGTCAAGATACCACTTTACTGTTTCTTGATGGAGACCGCATTTAATAAAGAGTCTCAAGTTTTCTTTGGTACCCAAACTTTCTTGGGTCCTTTGGTGTTAGTAAGATAAAAGTATTAGCCCATACTCTTTTAATAGGTTTCCATACCAAAGGACACTCTTTTTCAAAGTGTTCCTTACTATCGCACTTAGAACATCTGAGAGAATTTCTCCCTACAGGTTTTACAAAGACTTTCTTAAAATGATTTTTGTAAACTTCACTCGAAAGCCTTTTCTTAATTCTTTCTTTTACTTTAGGAAAATCAATTAATGGAATTGTTTCTTCTGTCATACCTAGACCAGACTTATTGAAGTAAGGTCTTTGTGCTGAAAGAATTTTCTCAAGTTTTTCAGACCCTATTGAAAATTTCTTTGATATATTTGATAAATCTGTTTTCAAGAAAGCATTTTCTTTTAAAAGATTTCCTTCTTTTTCTTTAAGATTAGAAACAGACAAGTCTAAGTTTTTAACTCTTTCTGTTAAAACATTTTCTTTTGTTTTAGAGCTAAGTTTTCCTTTTTAATTTGGAAATACTTTTGAGAGAAGTCTTAAGACTTAAGCATAATTCATCAATATATTTAGAAACTTTGACAGGAATCTTAAGATTACTTGCCTCAAATTCACTGTCTGAGTCTGATTCTGAGTCTGATCCAAAGTCTGAGTCTGATCGTGCCATCAGACATAGATTTGCATATTCATTATCACTTTCTTCACACTCAGTATCACTCCAGGTTTCAGCTTTGAGAGCTTTTCGAAACTTTTCAGCTTTTCCTTTCTTCTTCTTTAGAAGAGGACGGTTAGTCCGATGTGTCCCTTCTTCTTGCATTCAAAGCAGACTACATCTTTATTTGGTTCCTCATCATCAACAGACTTGTTCTCGCTGTCTTTGAAAGCCTGGTTTCTTTGAGTTGAACCTTCTCCCTTTTCGTTTAGTTTTCGAATCTTCTTATCATGAGAGCAAGCTCCTCATCGTCCATATCATCTTGAGTAATCTGTAACATCGAATCATCATTTGATTTTAATGCAATGGATTTCTTACCTCTTGGATCTTCTTCTTCATTGATCCTTTCCACTTCATAGGACTGAAGCGTTCCAATAAGCTCATCAACAGACAGTGGCATGATTCTCTGCGTCTCTCTTATTGAAGTCTTTATGTGATTCCAATCCTTGGAGAGTCCACGCAGAAGCTTGTTTACCTTCATGGGATCAGAAGTTGGTTGACCTTGATTTTCAAGACCATTCACAATATCTGTAAAACGACTAAACATATCAGATATTGATTCTCTTGGTTTCATTCTAAAGGCTTCATATTGACCGAGAAGAATGTTGATTCTTGTTTCCTTCACTCGATCTGTTCCTTCATAGGTGATATGCAATCTGTCCCAAACTTCTTTTGTTGTACCACAAGAAGATATTCTATTATACTCAGTTGGTGATAAAGCACAATATAAAGAGTAAATTGCTTTTGCATCGAGTGTTTGTCTTTAGGTTATTTCTTCCGAGACAATCCGCTGGATTCTTCAGGTATCTTTTCCTCTTTCGAGAGGCTGGTGCGGTGGTAGGAATTATTCCTTTTCTACAACATCCCATTCCAGAGGATCCTTTGATCGTAGGAAAGCTTTCATCTTGTTCTTCCGGATGTTGTAATCCTTTCCATCAAAGTAAGGTGGTCCGGTATTGCTTTGCCCTTCCATCAGCCCCCGGTGCTAGCATACTAGCCATGGATCTTTTACTATGAAGTAAAACACTTCAAATAAAGTAAGTACATAATGGCTCGATACCAATTGATATTTCTAGTATAAACACCTAGAGGGGGTGAATAGGCGCACAAACAATTTTTCTTGAATACGGAAGCAATTCTTAACATATTGAAATACGTTTGAAGTAAAGAGAGTAAGGAAGAGGAAACTAAACACAGGATTTATAGTGGTTCGGATTATTCCAATCCTACGTCCACTCTTCCGCACTGACAGCCCATCGGCTGGATTTCACTATAATCAAAAGAGAAGTTACAGCACAGCTTTGCCTTGATTCCACAGTGTAGATGTTCTACCACACCTCCTCAAGGTCTCTCACAAATATAGACTCTCTTTTGTATACAAGTATTCGCTCAAGAGATTTATCTAAACAAATGGGAGCTTCAGACTTTGGAATTCTTCTATCGCGCACACCCTTAAACAACTAAGAACGTCTTCCTTATATACTCATTTATGCCATCATACCCGTTGGCACTTACCAAAGGAATTCCTCCAATCTAACCGTTGGACAGAATCAATTAGGAAGATTGTTCGAGTTATTAAAGGAACATGTTGATAGCCCATCAATCCTGTTCGCCCATACAATCAGGATCTCGGTTTCCATAAGTAGAACCTTCCAATAATATATAGACAATCATCGAATCTCCAGTCATTGAATCAATCTTGATCAATCAAAGGATTACGATATGTCTTCTCCAGCCACGAGATCTTCTCCAGATGATAAGGTTAAATCCCGAACAAACCACTTAGTTCGGATAACCTTTCTTCAACGGATTCGAAACCTGTCAATGAGGATAGACTTTGAGTCTTGAGTCCGGCTGTCCGGAAGTCTTCGACTTTAAACCGACGAGTCTGCAGACTTTCAGACTAGACCGAAGGATACGTTTTGTCAACTTCAAAACTCTTCATGAGGATTTCTCCAACAAAGACCACCTTTAGTTTTACTCTTTTTAAGCTCTGCCCAGTTCGTCTAGTGAATGCTAGGTTTAGTGCTATTGTTTTGCCACCAGAAGCGTGCAATTTTTTGTTCAACAAATTTACAAATAGAAGTAGAGATTTTAAATATAGCCATAGCATACCGAGGAATTGCTTGGACAATGCCTTGATCGAACTTCCTTACCACCCTTGGAGATAAGCTTTTCTTTCCAACCATTTAACTTAGAATCAACTTTGGCCAATATCCGTGCAAACATCTCTCTTTTTGATCTCCCAGTCCGAGGGTATGCCTAAGTATTTACTGTTCTAAGCATCAAAGGCACTCTAAATTCATTGGCCAAATTTTCCTGTAGGATCATGGGGCAATCTTTGCTAAAGAATATTCCAGATTTGTTTCTATTTACTTCTTGTCCAGTGGCCAGACAATATTGATTGATAATATTGGATAGATTTTGACATTCCATTAGCTTGGCATCTAAGAAAAATATAGCATCATTCGCAAAAAATAAGTGAGAAAGTGTAGGGCAAAACCTATTTAACTTGATGCCTTTAAGATGCTCCATATTAAGTGCCTGATGAATAAGAGTGGACAGTACATTCGCCATCAGAATAAATAAATAAGGAGAAAGAGGATCCCCCTGTCTGAGTCCGCGAGTTGGTTGGAAATAGCTTAAAAGTTCCCCATTAAATTTGATACTGAAAGAGACCGTTGTTACACATTCCATCACCCAGTTCACCCAAAGGGGATGAAATCCAATTTTTAGGAGATAAGCTTTAAGAAAATCCCATTCCACTCGATCGTATGCTTTTTTCATATCCATTTTCAAAATGGCCTTGAAATCCCGTCGTCGCTTCCGTCTTCTTAGCCGGTGAAGCACTTCCTGGACGATAAGAATATTATCCTGGATTTGACGACCACTGACGAAGGCACTTTGCTCAATGGAAATTAAGGTCTCAAGCCAGGGTTTGAGCCTATTAGCAAGGATCTTTGAGATAATCTTATAGGCAAAATTACACAAGCTGATAGGGCGATAGTGATCTAACCGTTATGGATGTGGAATCTTAGGAATGAGAGTGATGATCGTTTTATTAAGCTCTGTTGGCATGATTCCCCTCTTGAAGAAATCCTGTACCGCAAGAAAAATGTCATCCTTTAAAATATCCCAGTAGGACTGGTAAAAGAGTCCATTCAAGCCATCGGGTCCGGGGGCCTTAGTTGATCCCAATTGAAATACTGCACATTGAACTTCTTCTTGTGTGAGTTCCGCTGTTAAATGCTCATTCATTTTTGTTGTTACCGTGGGCATGCATTGATGAAGGATAGACTCATAGTTTCGAGGACCTATTGATTGACAGATGGAGGAATAGTAGGTAACCAACATATTCTTTAAATCATTCTCATTGCGAACCCAGTTGTTATCATCAAACTGTAACATCCTTATTCTGTTTCTTTGGCGATGTTGAAGTGTAGTTGCATGGAAGAATTTAGTATTCTTGTCGCCCCACTTGAGCCAATTAATGCGAGATCTCATAGCCCAGAATCTTTCCTCTTGCTCCCCTAACTTGTGAATCTCTGCCTTGAGGTGCTGAATTTGTGGCGTAGCATTGTTGCAATTCGGTCTATTAATTAGAGATTGAAGCTGGTGCTGGAGATGGAAAATTCGCTGTCGGGGAACTGAAAATTTAGCTTTACTCCATCTCGAGAGTGCTACAGAAACCTTGATTAGCCGTTGAGGAAGCTTGTGGCTTGGTATATGTATTGAAGTCCAAGCCTTAGAAATAACCTCACGACATTCTGATTCCTGCAACCAGAACGCCTCAAAATAAAAGGATTTATGACGACGCTTTGGAAGGCCTGCCGTAGATAAAAGTAATGGACTGTGATCGGAGCCTAATGCTGGAAGGGCTATAGCCTCAGTGTCTGGATAAATCTCTTGCCATTCCAAATTACATAAAGCTCAGTCTAACCTTTCCTTGACCAATTCCTCACCCTCCCTGTTATTCATCCTAGTACAGGCACATCCCTTACTAATTATGTCCACCAGTGAACAATCATAAAGTACCTCTTGCATTATGTTCGGATCAGCTAGTCGTTTGCCATCTTTTTCCTAAGGGTATAGTACTTTATTAAAGTCCCCAATACAAATCCAGGGTAGTGTATTGGAGAGTGCTAGCTGTCTGAGTTCATACCAAAAAAGAAAACGGGCTTGATAAACTGAAGGGGCATGGAGACATGTAAAATGCATCGACCTACTAGAACGATTGTCAATACAAAGGAAATCAAACAGATGCTGATATGTACGGTGGAAAGTAATACTAATATGAGTATGCCAAAAAAGGGCCAGACCTCCTACAAGGCCAATAGGATCAAGGACAAAGGATTGCTGGAAATTAAGTCGAGTCTGGACTCGCTGAAGAACTTCTGTCTGATTTTTAGTCTCCATCAAAAAGATAAGGTCAGGCTCTTCTTTAGCCACTAGGGCCTTTAGGGCACAGACTGTCAGGGCTAAGTCCAAGCCCTGGCAGTTCCAACTTATGAGCTTCATTTGTCGATTGGTGGCTGTTGAGGGCCAGCCACCAAAGCCCGTTACTGTAGCTCGTCAAGAAGCATAACAGGCATTTCCATCAACTGCTGTTCATCCAAATTTTCCACTATAGAAGACAGCTGATAATGAGTATGGCATTTCTGTTTCTTAGAAATAGTTGCCTTGGTCGATAGCTTGAGATGTTTTTTCTTCTTATGATTAATATCAACTCCTGACGATGGTATGAGTGGTTGTTGCTGTGCATATTCAGATCTAAGATTGCCCTGTGGTAGAGGTAAGATGATATTTCCAGCTGACGGTTGAGGTATGGTAGGTGGGAGAGTAGAACAGGTTTTATTAGTTCCTATTTGGTGCTGAAAATGTGCCCCTTGCTCTGTATACTGAATTGCCTGGAGCTGAGTATCCTTCATTATTAACAAAGACTGATCATGTGCAAATCCTGATATGGTTGTGGCAGGTGTAGTGGGAATAGTAGGGTGCTGCTCTGTTGTGGATGTGCCCTCACAAGGTGGAAGCGCGGGAAGGACAGGAGAAGGAGACAGTGTCTCAGCAACTACCTCTTCATGCTGTACCCCACAAGTTTCATAAAAGGTAACCCAATATGGACTAGGAACTTTAACCTCTACTCGCAACCAATGTCCATACGCCATTTTCTCCTTTCCTTCCATTTTAGCTTCTGTAAAGGGAATATCCTTGCAGTAGGTAGCATAATGGTCAATTTTTCCACAGGAATAACAGAAGTGGGGTAATCGTTCATATCTAAAATCCAACCAAAGAAGTTTTCCTGCTATCCTTATTAGTTGTCCTGATTTCAATGGCTCACTTAAGCTGAATTCCACACGAACCCTACCTACTTTGAATGATGAAGTTACTTTAAAGTCTAATTTCACCTCTAGCACCTTTCCTACATGCTTAACAGCCTTACACAACATTTCCTCATAACACCACTCCACTGGCAGACCATGAACTTGCACCCACAAATTACAAGTGGTAAACTCATAACAATGCAGGGGTGTATTTGGTTGCCAAGGCCTAAAAATGAGTAAATTACTAGAAAACACCCATGGACCGCCCTCTAAGATTCTATTTTTCTCATCCTCCAACTTAAACTTCACCACATAGAACCCATTATCCCATTGAGTAAACTCTACATCCTCTGTTCGCCAGACTTGCTTCAAAAACTTCTGTAGAGCCTGAAAATTGACAGATGGATTGGAGATAAATTTACCTATTGGCATGAGTTGGCACTCTTTCACTCTGTGCAGGGGCAGTGGTTCATGCCAATCTTCAATTTCGTGGTCAGTCCAAAGGCGGCCCATTCGATTGCATATGGCAGCAAGTCGGGAGGCGTCAGTGTCGTCTTGGGTGTCCATTGACAATAATTCACAGAAGTTGAGGAAATCATATGGGAGAGAGCAACAAGAGTGATGCCATGCAATATGCAAACTGGAAAAAAGCGACCATAGAGTAAAGTGAAAACATGTGCATGTCAAGAAAAGCTTAGCAAGTAGAGCGATGAAGGTTTGGGTCTGTTGGGTGTGTGATAGATAGGGTAAGATACAAAAAGGAAACAATGCATGTCGACTGAGAATGCGATGGAATCAAGGAATGTGAGAATTCGACGGAAGAAAAGGAATGGAATTGTAGAGGGCGGAGAATGATTGGGATGAAATTGGCGATGATCGTGATGAAGAGGGATGACGATGAAGCAAATCTGGATCTTTAATGCCGATAATTCATTGGAGTTGCACAATGAGGGTTAAAGAAACTGGCGACCATCAAGGTCGGAAGGAAAAACTCTGCATTTCGAGAGAGTAATTCAAGTAGTAGTTTGAGGATGACTTAAACGAGAGTTTAAGCGTCTTAAAAGGGATGAAAATCGTTTCTTTCTCTGCCCTATAGCCTGCTGGCTATCATCCCCACACTGGGGCGAGGCTGATGGGTTACCACGTTGTAATAGCATAGCTGGAGTGTCAAAATTTGTGGAGAGTATGGTGATACATTATTCTTGACTTAGTCTGGTGAGATTAGTGAGAAAATATCTGGAAGTACTTATTTGAAGGAGAAAATCAGACTGGTCGGACTGCTAAAGAGTCCAACGCGCAGACAAAAATGGTGAGTATGTGTTCGTTCTAGATTGAATGCTTTGAAATTTTTAGGATATCTCTACAACACCTAGTCCTTCAATCCGACCAAAACAATAGAGCATCAAAGATTCAAAGACCGTGAGATTCGACCAGGAGCTAAGAGTTACCAACTCTTATCTAGCCCAATCCTTGCTCGTGATTCACCACTGCCGTAGCCAAGCATCCTCACCGCCAAACTCCCCACGCCAATCACTGTGAAATCACTATGAATTCCCCTCGCGCCAGTCAAGTTAGAGTCAAGGTTCCAAATGAGGTGATTTCTCAAACTTAATTTGAATATTTAAGTTCCTAAGTTGGATTGTCGTGATCCTAACTTGATTTGGTTTAAGATCTTAGGTGTATCCCGTTTAGGAAATTTCTTCGTTGATTCGTGCATAATAGTCGACGCTCTTTAACTCCTAAGATCGGATCCCCGATTATAATTAATTCCTATTTTGAATGTGGCAAATATTTCAGTATTTGGGCTTGAATATTGCGTGTTATCAATTTAGGAAACTTATTTATTTGGAAAAAAAAATGCAAGGCATGTTAGGATAGATTTTTTTTTTGTCAGTCCTACTCTATTCCTACTCTACACTCACTCTCAGACTTTTGCCGTGCCTTTTGCAGGGTGTGGGAGTCGAAACCCACTCCTAAAACTTATACGTCCCCACCCCATCCCCCCTGAGAATGTGGGAATTTGAATCCCTCACCTCCCTCTTCCATGTTGGAAAGGTAGCCACTGGGGCGAATCCCGGTGGTTTGTTAGGATAGATTGCATTCATCTAGTTTTTTTTTTATTATTTTAGAACTGTATATCTAGAAACCATGTAGCAATCAGGAAGATATCTAATTTAATTAGGATTGATTTAAACTCTTTCCTAGTTAAATTTGGTAATCACATATTTTAGGTAATTTCCTATTTTAGTTTAAAATAAAATCATTAATAATAACATGCATATATTATATAGAATTAGTTGCATCATTGACAGGTCATCACATTGCCAATGTCATCATTTGAATATCATCAATTCCATGTCATTATATTTCCATGTCAATATTCATTTCATTGCATGTCATATTAGATTAATTCTCAACTCTTTTGACCATCAATAGAATTAGGTTGAATATAGCTTGCATTTAAGTCCACGTCACATGTCATTAGTTAAATTAGAATCACATGGACATAACTTAGATTAAAATTACATCTCATGCTTTTGCATATAGTTTAATCTTTTATAAAATGAAGAAAAACCCAAAAATAATTTATTGGCATTACATTTTACAATCATGTATAGGTTACGCATACATTTTTTAACTAACATATTGCATATATTGGGGCATAACCATAGTGAATTTATGCATTGCTTAATGCATTGAGGTTTGCCCTATTTCTACCAACGTATTTACTGCTTTGATTTATTAAGTGTTATATTATTGATTGCACATTGTTGACACCTAATTTTAGCAAGCCTAGGGAAATAAGGAAAATAAAAATTGCATTTTGAACAAATAAAAGGAAAAAAATGAAAGAAAATGGAAGCCAAACCCAAAATCGGTGAGGATATTGATCAAATTGATAAATCAAAGGGAAAGTATCAAGAAATTATACTCATCAGGTGAGTTGTTTGCAAAAATCAAAACGAACTTGGATACGTTTCTGGTAACGTGAGTGAAAAGCTGAAATGTTAATTTGCGATGGCAAATCGGGGTTGAAATTCTGTAATTCCCGCAATCAAGGAAGCACAACTTTCTAAAGATCAATAGAGGTTTTCACTATAAAAAGGGCTACAGTTCGTGAGAAATCAGGGGATCTGAAAGCAAAAGAAAATTTCGAGAGAAAATACGTGTGAAAAAGGTCTTCGTCCATCTTGGGCAAAGAGAAAAGCATTTCCGCTTTTCCCTCTCTAACAAAAAAGAAAAGTTAGCCAAAAGTTTGCATAGAGCGAGCAGGAAGAGAAGACCTACGAGGGGATGTGAGAGTGAATAGAGGAGAGAGAAAAATATAAAAAGAGAAAAGAAGAAAGTTCTTCTTCCTCTTCTTCCCCGCGAGGCTTCTGCCGCCGAACCCGCTAGCTGCTGTGCGGCACCGCCATTCTTCGCCCCGCTAGCCACTGTCGCGCCCCGCGATGGCAGCAACCACGCCTGAGTCCCGCATGACGCCCGCAAAGCACTCAAGCCTGCCGCACCGGTTATCACCTCCACGAGCCTGCACCGCCGATCTCCCGAGTAGCACCGCTGTTCCATCAGCTCGCTCGGCACCGTCCTCCTTCCGGCGACCTTGTGGCATCCCAAAAATTCAAGACAAGCTCTAAGGTGTATTAAAGCCCATAATTAGGTAATGAAATTACCTATGGCTTGTGCTTTAGCCATTAGTCTCCTCTTAAGACTAAGTGATATGTGCTTGTGTTCATGAGTTTTTAAATTAGTAATATAGGATAAATTAATGAGAATGATTTATTCTTGGCTATGTGAAATTTAAAATTTGAATTCTATAAAAGAAAGAATTAAAGATGAATAATTGAAAGTGAAATTGTGGGTTTAATTAGGTTGGGCCTTAAGATGTATGGATTTTGGAGGGCCAAATGACCGACCCATTGGAGCCAAGGAGGGGCTGTCGACTGGCCCATTTGCTGGCCCAAAGCCCAGCCGAGAATGAGGCCCATCTTTGCATGGAGAAGGCCATGTATCTCTCTCAAAATGCCAAGTGGCAAGAGGAGGGCTTCATGCATTGGCCATCTTGGGCGGCCACATGCAGTTGCAATGATTAAGTTTAGGGGAAATAAAAGGAGGAGAGAGTGGCCGGTTGGGGGCTTTCGGCCAAGCCAAAGAGAGAGAGAGAGAATTGCGAGAGAGAAAGGGAGTGGCGAGAGAGAAGGGGAAGCCAAGAGAGGAGGAGAAGGAGCCGTCGCCGCCCGTTCGTCCGCCATGTACCGTCGTTTTCTTGAGTCTAGAGGCAAGTTGGGACTGATTTCCACTCTTGCATGTGTGCCTTGCATGTGTGATTTGTTGGTGGTAGGCTTCGGATCATAGGATAGGCAAAACCGAAGCTAGAATGTGACTTGTTCTTGAGTTTGCATGCTGTTTTCGTATGAACCGCCTGAACCAGAATCTTGTGAGAGCTTGCATGCATGTTTCGAGTTAGATTTTGACTTTTATTCCTTCATGAAAGTTGTAGCCAACATCTTAAACTACAACATAATAAAATTGGGGACATAATTATGGAGATTTAAGGGGCAAAACCCTCATCCTACGAAGACACTAGATCTGGAATTGTTTTGCTGACCTTTTGGTAGATTTGTGGTTGCATGTCGATTTTTACCAAGAATCTCTCTTCGAAATCTTCATAAAACTTGTAGAAAAAATCCTAAAAACTAACATACTAAAATGTGAGGTAAAATGAACAAGTGTATCCTAGTGAATCGACTTACTCTTGAAGACGGTAAATCTGGAGACGCGGTACAGGACACCCGAGATTTCATAGACCCATATGATAACTATAATCTGGAAATTTGACTTAGATCTCTTAATGAAAGTTGTAGGGGACCTCTTGAAGTAAAAAATATCCAAATTTCATAGGAAACGAAGAATAATAAGTGGGTGAAAACTCGATATTTCGGAGATACCTACACTGGACGTTTCGGTGCTATAATCAGAAGCTTCGTACGTCTATAGAAAATTATCTAGAGCGAATTTGGCCTAGATGTATTCATAAAAAATATACTTTAGTGTCTTAAATATAACCTGGTAAAATTTCATAATTTTCGGAGGTCTTTCGGGTATTTTAATCAAATTATTTCGAGAACTGCACATTCTGTTTCTATCCGAATTTGCATGCTGAAATCGTGTGGATTATATCTTCTTGTGTGGAACTCTATTGGGCATGTGTTTTTCATGAAATTACTATCTTATTGTCTTATCTATCACATGCCTTGATTTCATGATTTTTGAGAAGCATATGGATATTTTATTTAAATATTTTCTAAAAATAGTATATGCTGGAATTTTGTAAACTTCGAAAAGGCATGAAATATGGACCATTTTAAATTGCATGGACTTCATGAATTGTATTGTTATGAGTGATTGTGCCTTGCTGCATGTATGACGATGATTTGAGGTGCATGTATGCATTCAAAGGATGAATATGATCTTGATTTGCCATCACATCACATGCCATGTTGAAAATTGAGCCATAATTGTGAATGTGAAATTGAAAATGAGATGTATGAGAATATGCATCGTGGTGATGAGAAGACCGTCGGAGGTGTGAGCCGACGATGCCCCGGGAGTGTCGGGATGCCCGGTGGTATACGGTACGTAATTCCGGGGAGGCCTGGTGGTATGTCGGTACATAATTCCGGAGGGTAGGGGAAACCATTTTCATGGCGAGCCCCGGAGATTTCCTCGGGAGTTTTGAGATGCCCGGTGGTATACGGTACGTAATTCCAGAGGAGGGGGGGGGGGATCCTGGTGGTATGTCGGTACGTAATTCCGGAAGCCCCGGAGGTTTGTGCCCGGGGGGATGCCTCGCGATGCTAGTTGGGATGCGAGATGCCCGACCAGGGAGTGTAAATGCCGGAAGCCCTGGAGGTTTGTGCCCAGGGGGATGCCTCGTGATGCTAGTTGGGATGCGAGATGCCCGGAATGTGCGGGTGCCGGATGCCCGGTTGTATCTTGGATACATGCCCAGAGGTTCCTCGCAATGCCAGGATTGGGCGCGAGTGATGAATGTGGGATGCAAACATTGGTCCTGAGAAAGAGAAATGTGGCGGTCCAAAATGAAATTGAAATTGAATTATGCATGATGCTATATGCATGAACGCATGGCAATGATGATGGTACATGTGATATGATGATGATGTTATATGCATGGATGCATGGCAATGATGATGGTACATGTGATATGATGATGATGTTACATGCATGGATGCATGGCAATGATGATGGTACATGTGATATGATGATGATGTTATATGCATGGATGCATGGTACCGAGGTAAGTTGTGCATGGATGCCTTAATGACATGTGATGCTATGATTGTAATAATTGTGTGGCATGATGCATTGAGTGGTTTATTGATCTTTTACCTACTGAGTGGCTGTACTCACCCCTTTTGGGGAATAACATTTCAGACTATATAAGATGCCTCTGATGCCACTGCTACTAGTAGATGGATCGAGTGATTGGATATGATCGCTCGGAGGAGGATAGCAAAGGAAGGAGTTTTTGGACGCTGACACTAATCGATGGACTTTAAGTATTCAACTGTTAGAGGAGATGTCGGTCATCTTTTGAAGTATAGCCGAGTATAGAAACATTGGCATTTCGATGTACCGACTAAAGATGTCCATCTGCTTTATGTAAATAAATGTGTTCGGCTTTAACTTATATTAAATGTTTAGTTGGTGTGCATTGTCTTCTGAATATAGGGAAGGGTGTTGTTGGATGTGCTTCCGTATATGAATTGCGCAAGGGGTCTATCAAAAAAAAGTGTAAACCCCCTATGTTGTATGGACCTGCTGCAATTGAAATGGTATCAGAGTGACACGTTAATAGGGAAAGTGAAAGGTAAGCGAACGGTGGCGACCCTAACGGATCGAGGGCCGTCGAGGGGTGCCACGGACCTAGTGCCCAACGCCCGCAACACCACTAGACGCCTAACTCCTCCACCACTGCTTTTGTCCTCTGTTCCCTTTGCAGGTCACTATGCTGCTCTCTGATGCCTAACAACCCCCCAGTTGCGTTGCCCTCCGCCTGAGTGCTGCCCAGCCAACGTCTATAGCAACCCACGCCTTAGCCCGTGCCACCTTTGTTGCTTCCATCCTCTTGCCCTCAAAGACGCTCGCGCCGAGCTCAAACGTTGACCCTGCACCTCAGCCCGACGTCGACGCCACAGCAACTCACCACCATGCCTGAGTGCCACCCGATCCGACGTACTGCTGATGCTCAAGTCCCATGCCCAACTCCGCTGGTTGTCCTCGTTCACCTGTGCCTACCCCTGCCAACACTGCTGCAAGTCCTCTCATTTAGGTAGTTTAGTTTATTTTTATTTTATGTTATTTTATTATTTTTTAAAATTTTGGTTATTATTGTAATGTGGTTTTCATTTTATAAATATTATAGGCATTATCCGTAGGGTTTTACCCAAAATTATCGTAATTATTAATATGATCTGTAAGAATTCGGATCATTTTTCTTAATTATAATAATTTTTGGGTATTTTGGTAGAATTTTATTTGTTAAATCATTATAATTATTAATTTGGTCCGTAAGAATTCGGATCAGATTTTTAATTATTTTGAACTCTTTGTCATGATATTTAGGGATATAGTAATCATTAATTTGATCTCGTGAAACAACGGAGTTATTTTTTTGACTATTTTAATCCTTTATTTGATGAATGTCTTTATTATTTTAGATATAATATTGCTTGTCTTAAAAAAAAACTAAAAATCAAAAATCAAAATTTTGCATGAGCATATAGGTTTAGTAAATTAGAATTTTCTTAGGATTACATTTTTAGGGTTGCATTTTTAGAAATAAGTTAGGGTTGGACCTAAATTAATTTTCAGATAATGTTCGCACATTTTAATTATCTCATTTTTCAAAAAATAGTTTTCTAAAATAGGATAGGGTTTAAGTCAAATTAATCCCTATAATAAATTAGAAAATTATCCCTTTTAGATAGTTTAATTAGGGTTTTTATTAATTTTGAAATTCAATAAAAAAAATAATACAAAAGTACTAGGTGCATATTAACTAGTTCGCATAATAGGATCATTTAATCAGAATTTGTTCATTAGTGAAGTTAGGTCATGAGACGCATAATAACTAGTTTGCATAATACACCCATTTAATTAGAATTTGCATATTAATAAGGTTAAGCCATTTAGTTAAAAAAAAATGCATTTTTATAAAAGAATTCTAATTTTCAAGAAAACCAAAAAACATTGTCTCGCTTTGTGTGATGCAATTTATTTATTGAATGTTTAAGCATCTGTCTGATCACCCCATTGCATTATAGTAATTTAGGTTAAAATAAATCCAAGCTGCTTGCAAAAAAACATTTTTGAAAATAAAAAGAATGGTACCGAAAGGGTATTAGAGAAATTTAGTGTAACCAAGTCCCCGTACCCTTAGTCTCTGGTTTGTAGGAGTAAAATAATTCTCTCATTATTTTACTTAGGTATCTAATCGGCCTACCATAAACTGATTAGTGGCGACTCCTAGATAAAATCCATTTGCATGATAAAAAGCTTGAACCTAAGTCACAAATTGGTATGGGCCTCGGAGGGCCCGAGCAGTTTAAAACTTAGTAGTCTATTAACCTAAACTGTAGGTGGTGCATTGGAAATTTTAGGTCGCGATAGCTTGGCAACTCCACTGGGGACTTGTGTTAAAACACTTAATGGACTTAGGCCAATTTTTCTTTTTCTCTTAAAAATATTGTTGTTTGGCAGCGAGGATACTGGGTACGTCCCTAACATTTCTAAGGTGTTAAATGTTATTGCGGATGTGAGATACAAGGGGAGTGGTCTTTGCTAATCCTTATCTTGTAGGAAGGAGTGGGGATGAATAATTTATTTTTCCCAGATTTAGAAATGTTGTTTGCATTTAAACTGTTTTGGATGTTTAACTGCTTTTAGCACTACACTATTGCACACACAACCTGTGGTCGAACCTAGGCTGCGATAGGATTTCTAGGATGGTGTTGAGAATGATACTTCCTCCAAAGCGAGACTACTATGTGAAGATTGACCTTCTCTTCTCCGAAATTTCTTTCATGGTGTCGAATGTGTTTGTCCATATCCGCGAGACTACATGATTATTGGGCATTCCATTCGACTGAGCTGGAATTAGGAGGACCTGACACGTTAATGCGAGACTACAACGGTCAGATCATCCTCTTAGCTCCACTTTGTTAAGCCGTTTAGAGTAGAAATCGAGCCGCACATCTCATGTGCATGTCTATGTGATTGCCGTCGATTTTTCTTGGTGAAGTAAGTCTTCTATCCTATACCATGCAATTTATTTTGTCGTACTTTTGGGTCGGTCCATGACAATCTAGGTCCATCATTAATTTGATTCATTTGTCAAATTAGATATGAAATAAGAAATTGCTAGGGAATGAGGCATTTGAAAAAAAAAATTGGACGATTTGTTTTCACATCATATCTAGGAAATTTGGTTTTACTAGGATGTCCATTTTTTAGGAAATTCCCTTTTTATATGAACTTCTCATGAAAAAAATGAAAAAAATCGATTAGATCACTATCATGGATTGGCTATCTATTTACACTTCATGCTTATTTTGTTCATTTCTTCCCTTTAGGTGACAACGGATCCATCATGTTCGCCCATTATTACACGATCAAGGGCTAAAATGGCCGACCAAAGCGAGATGCGCGATCGCATGTCCTCCGTGGAAGATCAACTCAAACAGTTAGCCGCCTCCATGCAGCTTATAACAGCTCAACTTCAATCCCTCCTGGTGAATCCAAATCCTCCACCTGCTCTCCCTGAGATAGTAGTCCCGAGACAGGCAAACAGAGCCCAAATGAGTGATGATGAAATGCATGAGCTGGAAGATGACATGGTCCTTGTTGGAAAGGCCAAGCTTGACAGTGTTCCCAAGACAGATCAGGATGAGCGCGTTGCAAAGCTAGAAGAGAAAGTGAGACAGTTGCAGGAGTCACAAAGCTCACTCCTATTCGACCTCTCGGTTTATGAGAAGGTCAAAATGCCAAACAAGTTCAAAATGCCAGAATTTGAAAAGTACGATAAGACATTTTGTCCGAAATCTCATTTGCAGATGTATCGCGTGCGCATGGCCCAACACGCAAAAAATGAGCCCCTCATGATCCAATCGTTTCATGCGAGTTTGACTGGGCCCGCATTAAACTGGTACGTGATGAAGAACGTAAACCTCCTTGAAACCTGGAATGAAGTGGCAGACGCATTCCTCAAACAATACAAGTTCAACATGGACATCGCGCCTTCCCGAGAAGAATTGGAGCGGATGGAAAAGAAAAGAAGTGAGTCATTTAAAGAGTATGCTGTGAGATGGAGAAACCTAACGGCTCAAATTACTCCTGAGCCTACCAACAAGGAGTTGATGAAGTTATTTGTGAAGACCCTTCCATCTGAGTTCCATAATTGAATGGCCAGTACGTATGTTGAAAGCTTCAATCAGCTTATTCCTGTAGGAGAGCAGATCGAGATGGGGATAAGGGAATGATGGTTTTCTGAGCCATCTACTAAAAGGTTCTCTGCTAAGAAGGAGAAGGAAGTAGCCGTGGATGTGAACATGGCTTATAGCCAAGAAAGTGCCAAACGTGCCTCGGCTATCCAGGTAAGCCCAAGACAGCAACAACCCGCTGGCCGTCAATCATTCGCCCAAGCGAATAATAGAAGGCATTTCTCCCCTCTCACTGGGTCTCCATCCCAAGTGCTAACAGTCCTCCGAAAGAAGGGTTTGCTTACTTGTGAACCAAAGCGCCTTAACCGTGAAGGCATTCGTGGTTACGACTTGACAAAAAAATGTGACTACCATAACGGTGAACTGAGGCATTCAACTAATGAATGTTTCACCCTCAAGCACAAGATTCAAAATCTCCTGGACACAAAAGCCTTTTCATTCCAAACTGCTCAACTGAACATCCAGAAAAATCAACGGGCTAGTGAGAGCTGGGTATTATCAAGGTACGGGTAGTGACAAGATTCAAAATCTCCTGGACACAAAAGCTTTTTCATCTCCTGGACACAAAATCCGTTACCAGGGTACGGTGAATGCTATCCTAGAACCTGAAGTTAGATGGATCAGGAACTCAAAGTGCACGTGACAAATGCTTACAACGGGCTAGTGAGAGCTGGGTATTATCAAGGTCAGGAAGATGTCCCCCTATTAGTGATAAGAGAAAAAGTTGTCAAAATGATGGATGACGGCATCATTGTGTATGCTTATCATAACAGCATAGTTTCTACTATTTCCAATCTCATCATCAATTGGGAGGAGGAGTAGGCTGCACTCGATGTTGACAAGGAAGAGGTTGATCCTTCGCTTGTGGACATGCCCCCATTAGAGGATGCATCCGACGAGGAGATAGTGATAGAGGTGCCTCAGCCGTATTAAAATGTGTAAACAACAAGGTAGTGCCTTGGTCCTATGACCTGGATGTTGACCTTGTTACAAGGTCTGGTCGGACCTATGGTCAAGCCAGTGCTCAACCTGCAAAGCCGGTCACTGATGAAGAGGCTAAGGAGTCTTTGGCCGTAATCAAAACAAGCGCGTATAACGTGGTTGACCAATTGCGGAAGATGCTCGCCCAGATCTTCTTACTCGAACTCTTTCTGACATCCCCCGTGCATCAAAAGTCGCTAATGAAGGTGCTGAGTGAAATTCATGTGCCAGAGACGGTTGAGGCGGACAAGCTGGAAAAATTTGTGGGATCAGTCCTTCTTAAGGACTTAATTGCTTTTTCTGATGAGGAATTCCCTCTCGAAGGCAGGGGACATAACAAGGCACTCTACATATCTGTCAAGCACAAGTCTTCTCATGTGTCCCGAGTTCTCATTGATAATGGTTCTGCTCTGAATATATATCCGTTTGCCACTCTTCACCGCCTCAAGGTAGACCCATCAAGGATACATGCTGCGAAGACTACAGTGCGAGCTTTTGATGGGACAAAAAATGAGGTGATCGGGGAAATCCACCTCGACGTGCAAATAGGGCTAGTCGTCTTCAACATTCCCTTCCAAGTGCTGAATATCCCTACTACATTCAATTTCCTGCTAGGTCGTCCCTAGATACACACTGCTAGAGCAGTGCCCTCAAGTCTACATCAAGCTGTGAAGTTCATGATCGAAAGGAAGTTGGTCACTGTGCATGGTGAGGAAGACCACCAGATTTATCATGAGACGGCTATCCCCTATGTAGAGCCGAATTCCCAGTTTGAATCAAGTTACCATTCATTCGAGTTGGTATCCACTATACATGCTTCTCGAGGTTCATTGTTGCCCACTCCTGAAGTTTCAGACGCTGCCCTCATGGTGGGAAGAGTAATGGTTGGGAATAGCTTCGTCCCTGGCAATGGTCTTGGGAGAAATGGTCAAGGCATTCAAAGCCCCATTGAAGCCTCTCAGAGGTCTCATTCTGCTAGTTTAGGGTACCATGGAAGAGATGGGGAAAGTTCTGGAGGACGAAGGCAGGAAAGGCGGAACCCACCACCTAACCAAGGGCGAGGGAGGCAAAACTCGCTACCCCCAAGCATTCATGAGACATTCCCTGGTCCTCCAAGAATGATGCAGGATGAAGTGGAAGTGATAAACACTCTGGGGCAGCCTAGTGACAAGTTTGATTACCTAGTGAAGTATTTGACCCCTCCCAGTTTCTATATTGATTCTCGCGAGATAGTCCCAGATGGATGGGGTGGCATGGATAATCCAACACCCCCAAAGATAGAGAACCCTGATGATGAGCTGGAAGGAGTTACAAACTTGTTCGACGACCTCATCATAGGAGCCATCGATGAAGGACTCCTTGAAGAGATGGGCCTTGGCCCACAAGAGTAACTCTTTTACTGCTTTTGCATATTCCCCTACGTGGGAATTTTTATTATTTTCTGAATGATTTTTCCAGTTTTTTCTTTCTTTAAGTGATCGAATGTTGCTTTTTTTTTTTTTTTTACATTCAATAAATGTAATTGATTGATGAATTTCAATGAAATTACAAGTTTTATTTTGAGGGCATGATGAGGTACACCAAACCAGCCCGGTGATGATATCCAACCGATAAAAGAAAAGAAAAAACCAAGGAGAATTCTAAGGCCTAGGCTTCATCATGCTTCCTTGTGTCAAAATGTTTCAAAAAATGTTTTTGCCAAAGAATTTCAAAAAAAAAAACAAAACAAAACAAAACAAACAAAAACAACAAAAACAAAAATGTAGATTACTCGTTTGTCTTTCTGATATATCCACTTCATGTTTTAGGAACAATCTTATGGCATGCAAAGTTGTGGAAATGGTCCAATCCAATGCAGTAAGTGCTGATAATGATGATCCTGAAGACTTGATCGAAGACTCTATTGAGGTGCAACGTAGCTGGGAACAACATGAAAAAGCTAAGGCTCTCACATCCGAGCAGACCGTCCCTATTAATTTAATTGACACTGAAGAAGCCAAAGAGGTGAAAATTAGGGTGAGTCTCCCCAAAGTAGAGGTTGAGCGCCTAATTCAGTTACTGAAGGAATATCAAGACATTTTTGCATGGACCTACATTGACATGCCTGGACTAGACCCGTCAATCGTGGAGCATTGCCTACCTACTAATCCGGACATACCACCTAAGAAGCAAAGGCTGCGAAGGACTAAGCCCAAGCTCTTAAGGAAGATAGAGGAAGAGGTGATGAAGCTTTTGAAGGTGGGATTCATTGAAGTCTCACAGTACCCCGAATGGGTGGCTAATATCGTGCCGGTGATGAAGAAGGATGGTCGAGTTTGAGTTTGTGTTGACTATCGGGATCTAAACAAGGCTAGTCCAAATGATGATTTCCCATTACCACACATAGATGTCATTGTGGATAGTACTGCTGGTTTTGAGCTATTCTCATTTATGGATGGTTTTTCTGAGTACAATCAGATAAGGATGAAGGAGGAAGCCAAGGAGAAGACTGTGTTCATCACCCCGTGGGGAACATTTCATTATAAGGTCATGCCCTTCGAACTCAAGAATGCAGGGGCAACCTACCAGCGAGCCATGGTTGCATTATTTCATAACATGATGCACCAGGAGATTGAAGTCTATGTTGATGATATGATTGCAAAGACCCAACCAGGAAGAAGCCACATCGAAACCTTGAAGAAGTTTTTCGATTGACTCCGTGAGTTCAAGCTTCGTCTAAATCCCACTAAATGCGTGTTCGGAGCAACTTCCGGTAAATTACTCAGATTTATTGTGAGCAGTAAAGGGATTGAGATCGACTCTTCCAAGGCTAAGGCCATATGTGAATTGCAACCTCTATCAATGGTGAAAGAAGTGATAAGCCTTTTAGGGAGAATGAATTACATAGCTCGATTCATTTCCCAACTCTCTGAAACTGCCAAGCCGTTCTTTAAGCTTCTAAAGAAGAATACATGAGTCAACTGGGATGATGAGTGTCAAGAAGCATTCAACAAGCTGAAGCAGTACTTGATAAATCCACCAGTTCTTGTCCCACCCTTGCCAGGGCATCCTTTGGTTCTCTACCTCACTATTCATTTTGAGTCATTAGGTGCAATGTTGGCTCAAGAAAGTCCCGTCGAAAGAAGAGAACGAGCCATTTATTACTTGAGCAAGAAGTTCACTGTAGCAAAGTTGAAGTATTCTGATGTTGAAAAGACTTGTACGACATTGGTGTGGGTATTGCATAGATTGCGACAATACAGACTGCATTACCAGACATTCCTTGTGATTGAGAACAACCTTATCAAGTACTTACTTGATTGGCCAGCTTTGGTGGATAAGTTGGCCAAATGGCAAATTTTGATTTTCGAATTTGATGTACAATTCATGCCACAAAAGTCGGTTAAGGGTTGAGCAATCGCTGATCTTTTGGCCGAGAATTCAGGAATCCCCAATGACGATGACAATTTCCTTGATGACCGTGTCTTGAGTGTAAATGAAGACTCATGGAAGATGTTCTTTGATGGAGCTGTAAACTTGTCTAGTTCGGGTACTAGGGCGGTTCTAATATCCCTAGATGGACAACACCATCCGGTAGCTGCGAAATTGATATTCCCATGCACTAACAATGTGGCCGAGTATGAAGCTTGCATTCTCGGGCTTCAAGCCGCATCGAGATGGATGTTGCTAAGTTAAAAGTATTCGGAGATTCCGCATTAATTACTGCAAACTGTAGGTGAATGGAAGACCAAAGATGCCAAGTTGCTCCCGTACCGCAAGTACCTAGATGGTCTGGTAAAAGAGTTCGAGGAAATTTTGTTTGAATACTTGTCAATGTCTCATAATCAATTTGCAAATGCACTTGCGACGCTGTATGCTGCAAGTCACTGATGGGTTAGAGGTCGAGCCTCTGAAAATAGAAGTTTTGCCGAAGCCCACTTATTGTATAATCATGACTGAAGAACCTAATGGAAAACCATGGTATTATGATATCATGAATTACATTTGAAAACAAGAATTTCCCGAGGGAAGCACTTAGGCTGATAGAAAGTACATCACGAAGATGGCCACAAAATTTTTCGTTAGTGGTGAGAATTTGTACAAGAGATCTTACGATTCAGTCTTGTTGCGATGTATAGATGCAGCCAAAGCCATTCAAATCATGCAAGAAGTGCACGAAGGAGTATGTGGCCCTCATATGAATGAACACATGTTAGCCAAGAAGATTATGAGATTAGGCTACTATTGGCTCATGTTGGAAAGTGACTGCATCCAGCATGTTCGGAGTTGTCACCACTGCTAGATTCATGGGAATAAGATAAATGTTCCTTCAACTGAACTGCACCAGTTTTTTGAGCCATGGCATTTCACGATGTGGGGCATTGATGTGATTGGCCCAATCAATCCCAAGGCTTCAAATGGGCATCGGTTCATTTTGGTGGCGATAAACTATTTCTCCAAATGGATCGAAGCTACATCCTTTGCAAGTGTCACTGCTCGCAATGTTGTGAAGTTTGTCAAACGTGACATAATTGCTCGCTATGGTGTCCCTGAAGCAATCATCACTGATAACGGGACCAATTTGAACAACAAACTTATGGATGGGTTGTTCAGCGAGTTCAAAATCAAGCATCTGAATTCATCTCCTTACCACCCTCAAATGAACGAGGTTGTTGAAGCAGCCAACAAGAACATTAAGAAGATCTTGGCTAAGACAGCCGAGAATTATCGAGATTGGCATGACAGATTACCCTTCGCATTGATGGCGTATCATACATCGATTTGCACTTCCACTGGAGCAACCCCTTTTGCCCTGGTACACGGCATTGAGGCAGTTCTACCTGTCGAAGTGGAGATTCCTTCTTTGAGAGTTTTATCCCAAGTGGAGTTGTCTGAAGCAGAATGGTCACAACAAAGATTCGAGCAGTTGAACTTGATCGACGAGAAAATATTGAAGGCTCTCTGCCATGGCCAAACATATCAACAGAGAGTAGCCAGATCTTTCAACCGGAAGGTGTAGCTGAGGCATTTCAAGGTAAATGACCTAGTCCTAAGGAAGCTGTTGCCGATCTTTCCGGATCCTGGAGGCAAGTTTGCTCCAAACTATAGCAGCCCATATGTGGTAAAGAAGATACTTCCCTGCGTTGCCTTGATCTTGGCAGAAATGGATGGTCGTGAGTTTTCCACTCCAGTTAATTCAAATGCTGTCAAGAAGTATTATCCATGGTAGAATTTGCCATGTCATGTCTTGAACTGCAAATATTTCTATGATGAATAAAATGCCTCAATGAGTTGAATTGTTCAAATTTGTTGCAAATCTTGCATGTTTTCCTTGATGAATTATGTGAGATAAATCGAATGTGTCAAAAGGGATACTTTGGGATATTGAAAGGCGAGCCTTATTTCATACACTGTTCAATACATTGACCCATAGTGAGTTGTGTGGAAAAATTTCATGCCCACAAGGAAGAGGGCTATCTCGCAAAGGGTACGTCAACTGAAGTGATGAGAGGCATTCTTTAATCTATCCCAAACACTATAGGTGATCCATTGCTTAACCCCTTTGAGCCCCATATGCTTATGGAGATTCCTTTTAAATTATCCTTGTCAAGGATCATCCCACATTGGGACAAATTCGAAATGAATGGTAGGAATCTGTTGCTCGCACTTGCATCAATCTTCGAGTATTGCTTTCACAGTATAACTTGTACGGTAATTTAAAGTGCCTTAGGATGACGAAGAGCAGTTCTTTCTTTCTCCTATACACTTTCATCAATTGCACAGCCCACTTGAGCCTATGAATTCGTTCCATGTTAAACCCAGTTGGTGATCATCCCCCACACTGGGGCAAGGAAAAAGAACCATTCAAGTAACATGGCTTAGAATGCTGATTTTGGCCAAAGAAAATAAGTGCAAAAAATGGGGCATGAAAAAGAAGTGTGCCTGGTAAAAACAAGGCCAATGCCCAGAAAAGAGAAAAACCAAATTCTTGATATAGTGAGTCGTATCCCCAACAAGACGGTACTAAAAATCAAATGATATTGCAATCAATGGAGTTGTGATATAAGAAAAATCTTTGACAATGGAGAAGGAAAGTGGTGGAAGTGTTAAGATGATCACTAATTTTGACCCTCTAAACACTTTTTGAGCCTAATTATCCTTTCGTTTTTCAACCCTTGAACCAAGCCTATGTCATGTCCCTTGCAAAGTCTCTTTTGATTAGGGCACTTGAATTAACCTAGGGGTTCACATGTTTTAAGCATCGCTCGAAGAAGTGCGAGCAAGATTATTTCTTTCTCATTTTGTAGGGTTCTTGACTCGCAAACTTAGAGATGATTACAGAATATCACTCATTCTTTCAATAGCCTCGACTCAAAGAGTCCCTTTTGTTAAGCCATTGACCATGCCCACATTACGGTCCCTCTTAAAGACTTCTCAGATTGGTAAGGTTGTACCACTTGCGAGATTGCACAGACCCTTGTTTGGCATGATGACAGTGAGATAGAGTGATTGTCAAAATCCTGCATCAAAGGTCAGATGAAACGACCATTTTTAATGAGAACGAGTGAAAAGTCCTTTCAAACCGAAAAGTCCCTCATTTGACACATCCATGACACTCATGTGTTCAGATTGGAATATTCTTTTGGAATCTTTCCCAATGGAAATTAGGTGATGCAAGATTGATTGAAATCATTACGCATGAACCTCATTTGAATCAATACATGTCTGTGAATGCATATTGCCTCTCCTTCAACTATTTTGTAGGAGACATTTCCCCAAAGAACAAATATGTCATCAGGTGAGTCTATCTCTATCTATACCTTAAATACTTGTCATTGTACAGGTATTCCTTTTCAAGCACCGACGCTCGATGGAGTCGCCCCCTAAAGATTTTTCCCAAATTCATCAGGGTACCGTAGAATAGTACGGGTCCTAGACAACACCTATTCAGGCGACCGTAGAATGGTACGGGTCTTGGAAAATAAATCCCCATTTAGGCAACCATAGAATGGTACGGGTCCTAGACAACCTCAATTCAAGCGACCGTAGAATGGTACGGGTCCTAGACAGCATTCAAGCAACTGTAGAATGGTATGGGTCATGAAAAATGAATCCCTGTTTAGGCGATCGTAGAATGGTACGGGTCCTAGACAACCTCAGTTCAGGCGACCGTAGAATGGTACGGGTCCTAGACAACCTCAGTTCAGGCGACCGTAGAATGGTACGGGTCCTGGAAAATCATTTTTGGTCAAGGCGACCGTAGAATGATACGGGTCCTAAACAACCTCAGTTCAGGCGACCGTAGAACGGCAGGGGTCCTGAAAAATCTTCTTCTTTTTTTCATTTAGGTGACCATAGAATGATACGAGTACTGGGAAAGCAGTCTCTTTGCGAAGCCATGTTACTATTCTGAGCGACTGTAGAATGGTACGAGTCCTGGACATATAACACCAATCTATCTTGATTTACTTTACCATCCTTGAAGGTAAGTAATCCCAGGTAAGTTCCTTTATCATTTGCACTAGCATTTCCATGCATCATATAAATTTCATTTCAAAATGGGATTCATATTCCTAAAAAAAAGAAAAAAAAAGTCATTCAGTACATGTGCATGATCAAAATTTAGGTATCAACTTGTCTTTGAAGGCAACCTCTACGAGCTCACCTTTAAAGATGGGTAGCTGTTGACACATAATTTTAGCAAGCCTAGGAAAATAAGGAAAATAAAAATTGCATTTTGAACAAATAAAAGGAAAAAATGAAAGAAAATGGAAGCCAAACCCAAAATCGGTGAGGATATTGATCAAATTGATAAATCAAAGGGAAAGTATCAAGAAATTATACTCATCGGGTGAACTATTTGCAAAAATCAAAACAAACTTGGATGCGTTTCTGGGAACGTGAGTGAAAAACTAAAATGTTAATTTGCGATGGCAAATTGGGGCTGAAATTATGTAATTCCCGCAATCAAGGAAGCACAACTTTCTAAAGATCAATAGAGGTTTTCACTATAAAAGGGCTACAATTCGTGAGAAATCCAGGGATCAGCAAAGCAAAAAAAAAATTTCGAGAGAAAATACGTGTGAAAAAGGTCTTCATCCATCTTGGGCAAAAAGAAAAGCATTTCCGCTTTTCCCTCTCTGACAAAAAAGAAAAGTCAGCCAAAAGTTTGCAGAGAGTGAGTAGGAAGAGAAGACCTGCGAGGGGACGTGAGAGTGAATAGAGGAGAGAGAAAAAAATTATAAAAAGAGAAAAGAAGAAAGTTCTTCTTCTTCCTTGCGAGGCTTACGCCACAGTAGCTCATCACCATGCACGAGTGCCGCCCAATCCGGCGCACCGCTGTTGCTTGAGTCTTGTGCCCAGCTACGCGCAGTTGTCCTCATTCGCCCGCGCCTACCCCTACCAACGCTCTTGCAAGTCCTCTCATTTAGGTAGTTTAGTTTATTTTTTATGTTATTTTTTTTTTTTTTTAAAGTTCGGTTATTATTGTAATGTGGTTTCATATTACAAATATTATAGGCATTATCCGTAGGGTTTTACCCAAAATTATCATAATTATTAATTTGATCCGTAAGAATTCACATCATTTTTTAATTATATTAATTTTTGGGTATTTTGGTAGAATTTTAATTGTTAAATCATTATAATTATTAATTTGGTCCGTAAGAATTCAGATCAGATTTTTAATTATTTTGAACTCTTTGTTGTGATGTTTAGGGTTAGAGTAATCATTAATTTGACCTGTGAGACAACATATTATTTTTTCGATTATTTTAATCCTTTATTTGATGAATGTCTTTATTATTTTAGATATAATATTGCTTGTCTTAAAAAAAACATTAAAAATAAAAAAAATCAAAATTCTGCATGAGCATATAGGTTTAGTAAATCAGACATGTAGGTTTAGTAAATTAGAATTTTCTTAGGATTACATTTTTAGGGTTGCATTTTTAGAAATAAGTTGGGGTTGGACCTAAATTAATTTTTCAGATAATGTTCACACATTTTAATTATCTCATTTTTCAAAAAAAATAGTTTTCTAAAATAGGATAGTGTTTAAGTCAAATTAATCCCTAGAATAAATTAGAAAATTATCCCTTTGTTAGATAGTTTAATTAGGGTTTTTATTAATTTTGAATTTCAATAAAAAAAATACAAAAGTACTAGGTGCATGTTAACTAGTTCGCATAATAGGATCATTTAATCAGAATTTGTTCATTAGTGAAGTTAGGTCATGAGGCACATAATAACTAGTTTGCATAATAGGCCCATTTAATTAGAATTTGCATATTAATAAGGTTAAGTAATTTAGTTTAAAAAAATGCATTTTTATAAAAGAATTCTAATTTTCAAGAAAACCAAAAAAAATTGTCAGCTTTGTGTGATGCAATTTATTTATTGAATGTTTATGCATCTGTGTAATCACCCCCATTGCATTATAGTAATTTAGGTTAAAATAAATCCAAGCTGCCTATAAACATTTTTGAAAATAAAAAGAATTGTATCGAAAGGGTATTAGAGAAATCTAGTGTAACCAAGTTCTCGTACCCTTAGTCTCTGGTTCGTAGGAGTAAAATAATTATCCCATTATTTTACTTAGGTATCTAATCGGCCTACCATAAACTGATTAGTGGCGACTCTTAGATAAAATCCATTTGCATGATAAAAAACTTGAACCTAAGTCGCGAATTGGTATGAGCCTAGAAGGGCCCGAGCTAAATTTAAAATTTAGTAGTCCATTAACCTAAACTCTAGGTGGTGCACCGGAAATTTTAGGTCGCGACACACATCCACATGATCATCCATCATATGTTAAAGGATTAGGATTAAAATTAACCAAGACTGCCTGCAATAAGAGAAAAGATACCAAAGCATAAACAACTCTCCATATATGTGATATCTCTAGTTTGAAGAAGTAAAGTGTTCTCCCATACCTTACTTGGGTTTTTAATAAATCCATAATAGATTAATGACGACTTCTAATTAACTTAAATTGCATTTTTAAATTGATTAAATAAAAACTCTAAAGTTGCAATTGATATGAGCTTCAAAAAGTCCACGCTAAATCTTTGATTTAGTAATCAATTAACTTTATTTTTGGTGATTCACCTCCGGAAAAGTCGCAACATACGAGATTAAAAATCCTTCAATTCATAGTTAACGCGATTTCCATCTTTTACAATGGAAGCGTACAGATAAAATTTATTCAATACACGCAAGCAGCAGTTGCAAATGGAAAACAAACTGGGCGACATCTACGTAGTTTGACCCCGACATGATCGATCGACTAGTCTACATGCCACACGTACTGACGTGTGATTCAGTGGTACATAATGTAAAAATCACCTTGATCTTCCGTGACTACGGTAGTGATCACACGCACTCAATTTGGAAGCAACCACATAACATTACACCCATAAACAGAAAAAGCAACAGCAATGTCAAGTAAGAAACAGCTCTGCGCAGCGTCAATTTATATGAATGGGCCGACGGAGAAGACTGCGTCTGTCCAACACCGCCACGGGCCGACGGCCCGCTTCCAGTGGACTGCGGCCCGAGCTGCAGCCCTTCAGTGGCCGACGGCCCGCTTCCAAGGGATTGCAGCCCAACAGCACCGCCACGGACAGATGGCCTGCTTCCAGGGAACCCGCTTCCAGGGGACTGCGGCCCTCCAGCACCGCCATGGGTCGACGGCCCGCTTTCAGGGGACTGCAGCCTTCCAGTACGGCGATCACGTTTCACCTTCCTTTGGAAATCCAAACTTTCCCGGTTGCTGACCACCTCTTCGTAAAATTCCAGTGACGCATTGATGTTTTCCCATACCGCGAGGAAGTTGAAAATGGAAACCAGTAAAGAGAGGGTGAATGGAATCCATCTCAGTTTACAGTTGATCTTTCTCGAGGATGACATAACAGAAGAAAATACCATACCTTGGAAGACGAAGTACAGATTCGTGAATTGCAGAACCCTATTGATGCGGTTCGAGATTTGCTTTTCTAGCCTGTCGGTGCTCTCTGCAAGTATTTTCATTTTCTCGTCTATATCTGCGTTGGCCGCCTCTGTGTTCGCCATTTGTGTAGGAATTAGGACTAATGAGCGACAGAGGGGAAAATAGAAAGAGCGTCTTCGCTATTGCCTTCATGATGCACATGGGTATATATATAGATAATGTGAAACGATGAGTTGGTTATTAGTTATATAGTTATTAGTTCACAGTAAGGGTCTGTCCAAACATATATGCCATGGTTCGCATATTCGAACTCATTAAAGCTTGATTCGCATCATTGTGCTCGATAAAAGGAATGAGAGAAGCTCCAATTGAAAAATATTGAAAAAGAAAAATACTTCGAAAATTAACCTATTTTGAACAAGTTCCTAAATAATAAGCCTAAAGGTTTTCTTATTGATGATATCAATATTGAGGATAGTGACCATATTAATTGTGACCT
This sequence comes from Eucalyptus grandis, assembly GCF_016545825.1. Classification (NCBI taxonomy): domain Eukaryota; kingdom Viridiplantae; phylum Streptophyta; class Magnoliopsida; order Myrtales; family Myrtaceae; genus Eucalyptus; species Eucalyptus grandis. Next base: position 18,368,726 of record NC_052616.1, read on the forward strand.
TGATTTGATCAGTTGTACAATACCTTTGTTATTTTTATTTTATTTATTTTCATTTTTACTCATTAAATTCCGGAGTAGTTCATTCACATAATATCTCAAATGACAAGAAAAAAAAATGGTGTTATTGTTATAAGGTCACTCTTTATATATATGTACACACCCTTCAACCTCGCCATCTGGTGCGGTTGGTGCCGGTAAGTGGAAAATATTCTTTGTCTAGGGTTTTATTCAGTCTAATTTTAATCCCAGGAAAAGAAATATGTCAATTCACCTATTTTCGGGCCACAAAGTTCGCCCTTTTTTCCCAGCAATTGACAAATAGCTCCTCTGCTGTAGCGGCGGAAAAAAGAAACGTTATTATAGTCTTCTTATCTTTTGCAGTTTTACGTACCTTATAATTACACATACAACATACCGATAGATGATGTGTTTCCTTAGTATTGATTCCTTAATTCCAGGGGACAAATCTCCCGTTAATATTGTCCTGATTAATTTACAACTTTGTGTATTACGTAATGTTTTTGCCATATGCTCAATTATGATGGTAAATAAAGCATACAGTCTTCCAAGAGGTCACAAGTTCAAGAAAGAACCTTTGGTCTGCTTATGCCTCGCGTATTTTCTACCTCATGCGAAAATGTTTCTTGATTAATTTACAACTTTGTGAATTTCATATTAGTTTTGCCATATGCTCACTTATGGTGGTAAAGAGGTCACAAGTTCAACGCTTATTGTGAACAAATCTCTAGTTAGTTTATGCCCTATGTATTTATTATTTCATGTAATAATGTTTCCTAACTTTTGACAAGCCCTACGGTCAACTAGCTCGAGCAGATTAAGTAGTTATGACTTAAACAAGATTTTTTATAACAAGTGTAAGACTCTCATGGTAATGTTCGGAAAGGTATCCACACTATCGCCCCACCTTGCCTTTTTGCATACAAAGAAAAATCTTCTTTGCTGCTTTTATGAGAATTTGTTTTTAGGCTCGTTTTATTTTATCGCAAATCCTATATAATGTTATCTATATCGTCACTAGCATTTATTTCCATAGTAAAATTTTATTGAGTTAGGTGATGGAAAAGGATAATAACTCATGCAAACCGCGGATAAGCTTCCCCCCAATTATTGCACAATATTTGAGTGTCAAACTTCAATGTTCGCCCTAGGTATGCCTCCTTGCACTCAAAAGAGAAAAGATAAAAAGAGAAAGGCTCACGCTCCTTTCACTCTTTTACTAATTTTTAACACCTTTATTACATTGAATTGATTACATTAACTCTTGCAAGCTCCACTCTTGATTTTAGATTATTTCTTACATTTTCCTAACACTCAAATCTTCTTTGCTACTTTGATGAGAATTTGTTTTTAGGCTTGTTCTACTTTATCACAAATCCTATATAATGTTATCTATACCATCAACAACATTTATTTCCATGGTAAAATTTCATTGAGTCAGGTGATAGAAAAGGACAATGACTCATGCAAATCGCCGACAAGCTTCCCCCAATTATTGCATAATAATTGAGTATCAAACTGGCAATGGTCTTATCAATGGTCTTGTCAATGTTCACTTTAGATACGCCTCCTTGCGCTCAAAAGAGAAAAGATAAAAAGAGAAAGGCTCATGCTCTTTTCATCTTTTTATTGACTTCTGACACCACTATCATATTAAATTGATTACATTAACTATTGTCGGTTCCATTCTTGATTTTAGATTATTTCTTACTTTTTCCTTAAACTCAAATTAACCACATTATCCATTGCTATTCCCACTCTTAATTTAATATTATATCTTACATTTTTCTTTTCTGTTTTTCAATTTTATTAAAAGAAAACTTACCCACAACACTTTCAAACAACTTTTTTTTTTTTTTTAACCCTAGCCAATTCATCCACACCGATTACATTTTAAATCCTTCATGTTTTTCTTCTTCAGAACTTATTTTGCACTTTTATAACCTGAGCAAGCACTAATCATATGTTGGAGTAAACGAATGTTAATTTTATATGCAAATCGTTTACTTTATTTCCATAGATTATCTTTTGATCGTGAATTTTTTTATTTCAAATTTGGTACAAATTTGCTTAAAGATTGAATGTTGTAGTTGATATATGCATTATATACAATTTATTCAAAGATTATCCCCTTACTTGTTCTTAAATTACTTTTTGAATAATTATTTCCCAATATAAAAAACGAAATATAAAAATATTAACAAAATACTTATTTTTTTACTAGAAAAATTAGATAACTATCTATCAAATAAACTATTTTTCAAAATCTTCTGTTCCAAATTGAGAAAGAAAGGGGAAAAAAAAAAAAGAAATAAAGGCAAGGGTTCATCTTAAATCAGAGTGGGCCCCACATTTAATATTAATAAATATTGTTTGAGAGGAGCATGAGTAATTTGTTTCAAAAGTAAAAAGGGAAAATTTCAAATAAGGATCCGAAGTTGACCAATTTTCTCAAATAAAAATCTGAAATGAACTTTGTATCAAATTAAGACCTAAAGTGGACCAATTGTCTCAAATAAGGACCCGAAGTGGTTGAATAAATTCTTAATAAGAACCTAAGCTTGCTGGTCAGCCAAATATTCGCCAGCTATCAAGCATGTGACATTTCTGACCACCAGAGTTTGGGCAATTTTGTCCAAAAAAATATAGGGAAAATTAACAAATCCTAAAATAGAAACAAAAAAACCCTAGGTTTTCTACGGTCTCCCCGTTCCTTGTACCCATCCTCTGCAAAGTCAAAGACCGAAGTTCTCCCCATTCCATGTACCCATCCTCCGCAAAGTCAAAGACCCAAATTCTCCACTAGTTGAGGCACAAATTCATAAGCAAGAAGAAAACCATATGCTTCTTTTTTTGTTTGTAGAGACCCAAATTCTCCACCGGTCGAGCAAGGCGAAGAGCGACGAGAATTGAGTCTTGACGATCATTGGGCAATGATTTGGTTGAGGAGCAATAGGGGAGAAGAAAGAAGAAAACGTAAACATCTAAATTAATAACCTAAATTTAATTAATTTAGAATTTTCCCTTTTTTTCCAATCATAAATTTCTGACAAAATTGCCCCTATTTTAATTGCCGGAAAATATCTATCGGTGAACTAGGGTCCTCAATAGAGATTAGCTTGATTACTTCAGATCATTATTTGACACAAAATTCACTTTGGGTTCTTATTTGAAACAATGGGTCCACTTCGGGTCCTTATATGACACAAAGTTCACTTTGGGTCTCTATTTTAGAAAATAGATTCATTTCAAGTCCTTATTTGAAATTTTCTCCAAGAAAATGAAACAAATGAAAGCATTTGCGCTTTTTTAGAATTTTTTTTTTTTTTTTTTGAGAGGAGCATGAGTAGTTTGTTTCTAGTTTGTTTCAATATCATCGGTGGCATTTTGTTAATGTCAATAATATACTTGTTATTTTGTACCAATTCTCTACTTCCTTTGAGCAAGTGATTAAACAATAAATTAGATAGAATAAGAAAATAAATTGAATATTAGATTTATGTGAATGTCCATGGGAAAAACAGCAATAAATTTCACTACAAATCAAGCAATATAACGGAAATTATAATCACGCTCAAGTCACTCATATACTTTCAATGTTTTCCACACTCCAATAGGTCATGTAGGTCACTTAGTGTTTGACTACACAATTACTTGATAAATAATCTCTCAATCTCATTAATGAATTGTACATAAATTTTTACTATAAGAATTTAATTGGCTTGAACACTTATCTCTTGAATGTAACTGCTCGAACAACAACCCAAGAAGACAGCCCACACTGTCCAAGCACTCGTTTCGACACTTCAAGTCTTTTCTCGCATAATACGTACATACATACATACATATTCCTGTGGCGACCAATTAAGGGAGGAGAAAAGCAGATGCTTTTTACTTTCCTTTTCGGACAAAAGACTTTCCCCACACACATGCATATATTTATATAGGAATTGTAGGCCCCTCTTTTGGCTTGTAATGCCTCTTCATTTAATTCACCCCAGAAGGAGTTCTAGTCTTGACTGCTCCAACACTAACCTGATTTCTGCATATTTTCCTCTTGTATTCGATATTCTTCTTCTTTATTTATTAATTTCCAAAATTCTAATTTTTACTTTGGGCTCAAACTCAAGACATATTTTAACATTTTCCACTTAGGCTCGACATTTTGAGCAAATCATAATTGCTTCACCAAAAATTTGAACTCTATTGCTACTCTACCATAGCCTCTTATGAGTTCAACCACCATAGACATCTTTCAAGTCCAAGCCTTGCTTGAACTTTGCCATAATTGTGGACCTCATCAAAATACCTACTCCATATGCACTTTTAACTAATCTGTAAAGATTTTCTGACACAACATCCTCTACCATAGATAAAGCAAAACTATTGTTGCATACATATCTGTCAGGAGATCAAACGTGTACCTTGTTAATTTAAGATGTTATAGCAATTGTTGGCTCTCCAAGCTCTACCTCACTGCAAGTACCATTTGTATCAATTATTTTGCTAATACTCACTACCTCAAGAGTTTCTGGTTGCAACTCCACCTCAAGCTGAACATGTTCAGATCCATGTAAACATACTATAATAACTCCTAGCCAAAAATACTGAAGACTCGTCAAATGTAACTTCTCTTCTTACAACAGGTGAATTTAATTCTGGGCACCATAACTAATAACTCGCTCACCTTGTGCATAACCTAGGAACATGCACTTCCTTACCCTCACATCGAGTTTACCAATATGGGCAACCAAATATTCTAAAAACAAAATAATCGGCAACATTACTTAACCACATTTCTTCGAGAGTCTGACATCTAATCACAATCAATGGGGATCTATTAATTAGGTAACTTGGCGGACTAAGTGCATCCACTAAGAATCTCCTAACCATACCAGCACTAGATAGCATTTTATAGACCATTCGTAGTAATGTTCTGCCTATCAACTCTGCAACATATTGTGGTTCATTAGCACTAATGCGGTGTCTTACTTCATTTCATAACTCTGAGTAGAACTCCATACTACTGTGACATCCTTGATTCAGACCCTTATTAAGATTGCGAGAAATGAACTAAGGATCAGTATGTCAGTAACGAGGTGCGACTTAGGATTAGGGTTACAATAGATTATAGCGTTCAACCATGAAAGGACCGTTTGACCATAAGAATCATTGTGGGTGATTACATGCTGTCACAAGTCAATCAATGGATAGCTATAGATCGATTTAACTCAAATATATACTGGCCATAGGTGACACCGCATGATCAATGTACCATTCATGAATGACCCTAATCCAATCGTGAACGACCGCGAGTTTAGGGTAAGTTAAATTGATCCTACTTGATCACTTGACAATCGATGGCCATTCATGGAGCCAAGTTAAAATAAAAGTCACGCACAAAACTCTGGATAAATGTTGATAGTTCGAGTCTGATCGCACAAGCTCTGTCAGTGTCGACACTATTGTCTTCTTTTGTTTGGTTGGCGCTTATGCAACAAAGGGTTGATCAGATGCTAGTGTGGAGAGATAATCAAAGTTCTTGGCATTGTAGATGGTCGTTGAACTTGAAATGGACTAGGCACAACAACCAAGAACGGTTAATTGATTATTTTAGGAAATTTTGTTCATGAAGGACTTGATGATAAATGTAAACACTTATGCAAAAAAAAAAAAAAAAATTCTATAAAACATATTTTGAAGGAGTTAAAGAGATAAAAGAGGTGCAAATATATTTATGGTGATTCGGCCTTCTACTTGGCCTACTCCTTTCTCTCAGTTTTAACGAACTCGACACTTAACAGGATTGGATCCACTATGTAATCCCTAAGGTGTTACAATTTGTACATAGTGTTGCTTCTATTCGAAGTTTCAGAAGTTGCTTCTATAAACTCAACCACCTTTTCTACAGAGCATTGAAGGCCAATTAACACTTTGCTTTTGCAGTCTACCTATCTTCTACTTTCATAAAAACAACAAAAGCATATTGGATTTACTCTAGTTTGCTTTTAGCGGATTTTTACATTTGAAGACAGCTATGAAACATCAATTTGAGTCCAAATTAAATTAATAAAGATCTAGGTCTACTCACCAGGACCACAGACACTTACATGTGGAACCATTTACTTCATGTGTAGCATGTGCTGCTTTTGCAAGACGGTCCTTTCAGACTTTTCACAATTGTATGGTTTATTCAGCTCCTACAAGCAGATTCTTCTAGGCTATTTAACATCCTCATATGCTATAAGTTATTCACATTTTATTGCTCCATCCAAATCTTCGGGAATCCTCATTCTATAGCTTGTTTTCCTTCGACAAAAGTCCTTCTAGACTCAGACCGAATTCTAGTCCAATAGATTGTTCTCCTTTTACAGAGCCAAAGCCTTTAAGTGCTTTAGATGTCCTATTCTCGACGCTATTTGCATATGACTTATGAATACAAAATCCATTTTACACATTCAAATACACATATAAGTAACTTTTAGTTATTTTGTCATCTTCAAACATAATAGAGGATTTTTTTTCAACAATCTCTCTCTTTTTTATGATGAAAAAACAATCTCTAACATTTCAATATGTAGATGTGCTCACACACAAGATGAAATTTGCATGTGTGTAAATCAATAGGGTGGTACTATTATGTAGGATTTTCAATGAATGGAAAAGGAGATATCATTATCACAAAGGAATATACCGCAATTTACAGATACAAATTCATTGTACAGATTCCATTATAGTCCAAGACATGTCAATTGCTTTAGTGTAGTTCTAAACATTTGTACTAAGTTTCAATGTAGTTCATCTAGTCTATCATCACCTAAAATCAATGACATGACCGTCTAGTTATACATGACATGACCAGCGATCTAATGTGGGCAAACTAAACCGAAATGATGCCATTTTGCTAAATTTTCTAAATTTTCTTACTTTTTTCTCTGTTTTTTTCCCCTTTTCTATCCTTTTTTCTTTTGTGGTTACTATTCATCTTCTTCATTGTTTCCTTACGGTTCATCATTTTTCAAGAACTGAGGAACAGCCACATCAAGCGCAAACTCATTAGTCGTGGAATCGACTACCAGACCCAACGCCCCTCAAGTCTGCCGCCACCGGCGTCCTTCCAGCAGCCACTTCCCTCTTCCTTGCCCGTCACGGAAAGCAGTCTTAGCTTGAGCCTTGAAATGTCATGGAGCAGGGATTCTATTTGTGGATTTGTTGAAATATCCCAAAATCAGTGGCTCTTGCAAAGTGTCACTAAAGATCTCTCTGGACAAATCCTCCGTGACGCTTAGAAAGCTGTCATCAAATGGGTGATGGAGACTTTCCACTAACCCCTCAGAATAGTGGCACTTTCAAGTCACAAAGCAATGTCCTTAAAAGTAACCAATTAGTCACCGACCAAAAAAAAAAAAAAAAAAAAAAAAAGTAACCAATTAGCATCATTTCCAAAAGCATCGTGGAATTTATCACCATTCGAGACCTAAGTATATCATGAAACTATTTCATCTTAACTCTGAGACGTAAAATTCTAGAGTATTTCTAAGGGTGAGGAAACAAAAACTTTTCTCTCCAATTAGGAAGGATAGAGCGTGCGGATACTGGCACGTTATAATTAAAAACGCATCTAGGCTAGACGTCAAGTTACCGGACTACCACTAGAAGCCCTTGCCGAAAGCTTGCTTCCTATGCACAGTGTCTAGAATTGGCACATTTAATTAGTATTCGTACAATGTCAAAATACATCTTTAGTGGCACTTTCACGGCACAAAGCAATGTCCTTAAAGTAACCAATTTGTTACCGACCAAAAAAAAAAAAAAAAAAGTAACCAAATAGTTACTGGCCAAAAAAAAAAAAAAAGTAACCAATTAGCATCATTTCCAAAAGCGTCGTAGAATTTGTCGCCATTTGACAGCTGTCATCTAACAGGTTATAGAGCTTTCCACTAACCTCTTAGAATGCATCTTTAGTCCCACTTTCACGTCGCAAAGCAATGTCCTTAAAGTAACCAATTAGCGTCTTTTAGCGTCTTTTCCAAAAGCGTCGTGGAATTCGTCACCATTGAGCATCCTTTGCAACTTCTACGCTGCCATCTTGGGAACCGCCGCTACCTTAGCATTTGGCGTCACTTTTCCTACTTCCGGCGAATGCCCTTAATGCCTGTTTCTGTTGTAGCGGCTCACCGCCCACTTTCGACATCTACATAAAACCACGTTCATTAACTTCTCCTACCATCTCCATGTGCTATCACCATTCTTCTATTTTTATTTTTTTGAAAAGAAGGATTAAATGGATGATTAGTTTTGTTGCATTACAAATAAAACTTAAGTTGTTACAAGACTCGATTAAAAAATAATTGTGATGATAATTGAGCACGAGCGTGCATAAATTAATTTAAAAAGAGTAATAGCCCATGGGATCAAAGGACGTACATGTTAATCATGTGGAAAACTGGAAACTACCCTGTTTCAAATTAGTTCCTTGCTAGCAGAAAACTGATCTTATCTCCTGGTGAGAGGATCAGTTTCCCTTTCTAGAAAACTACCGGGGGAGAGAACACTTTTATTCTCTTAAACAATTTTAGAGAATTCCCACGTATGTACTTGAGAGTTCAGACCACATCTTTGATGGTTATATGTGCAGTGGAGAGAGAAATGTTCCAATTTTTTAGGATAAATGGTTTCAAGTTCCTGACACTAGATTCCATTGATCATCTCTACTTCGGGTGTCGCATCACTGCCGGCATGGCTTTCTTTTGGGCGGCTAAATGTAATCTCCCTTGGCGTAACAAGACATGATCTGAAAACTTTCAGTGAGCGATGAAGTTTCTCTCCAATAAGGACTTTTATTGCTCCATTGGCCGCTTTTCTTTTGGTGCTCTTTGCCACCTTATTTGGAGGTACAAGAACAACATACTCTTCAGAGATCACGCGGTCGCAGTTGCGACAGTTAAAAATCATCTCATCAAAGTGGTGAAGGACAAGGCCTTAACTTTAAAAAACGTTGAGGATAATCCAATAAATAGAAGACTCCAGCGTAACTGGAGGATAGATCCTTGCATCTTCTCTCCTCATCCGGTGGATCCTTAGTGTTCTTTGGAGTGGTTCAGACACAACTTGTGGTTGGGTCGCGGCCGATGTTTGCTCGGGCACTTGCTATATGAAGGCCTTCCGCCTTCTTCCTTCGGCTGGGGCCGTGTTCACCTTGACTAGTTTCGCTGCTATTTGTCTAAGGCGGTGACCCCTCCTTGGTGTTTTGTGACTGTTTTTTTCTTTGTTGTCCGTCTTTTGTTTTGGTTGTTTTGTCGAGGTTGGGTTCCTTTTGGCCATGCGTGGCCTCCTCTTTCCTCATTTGCCTGTTGTTTAGGCTGTTATTCGCTTTGGCCGCTCTTGCGAAATTCTTTTTTATCCGGCTCCCTTGCACTCATTTAGACTTATTGTCTTCATGAGTGCAAGTTTTTGTGGCACCGGTTCTTGTGTAAATGTTTGGCTCAAAGCTTAATATATTATTACTTCTGACCAAAAAAAACAAAAAAAGAAAAGGTTTCAAGTTCCTTACAGATTCTATCTAGAACCTACAATTTATCCGTCGGAACAAATTCATTATTTTTTGGAACCTAAAACTTAACATTCATATCTTAAAACATGGAACCTATCCTGCATATATTAGAATCTAATACCTATCATGTCATAAGTTTCAAGATTTAACAGGTATTTTTTTTTTTTTCATTTTTAGTTAAGTAGAATGAAAGTGAATGCAACAATAATGAAAATTTCCCAATTGTCAATAGCAATAATCTATAAAAGACAAACATGTAAAATAAAATAAATATAAAAGGTTCAAAACACGTAACATAAAAAATTAAGGATCACAAGAGCTCAAAGAGAGCATGGTTCGACTTGGACTTGATGCCAAACACATTGCATTCGCTCGTATCGGGGGGTTTGGGATGTACGAAACGAGTGGTCGTTATTGCCACCAAGGCTTCCTCCAGTATATGCTAAGGATGCATGTAGGCAAAGTGGGAAGCATCAATGAAAATGGGTTTCCAGGGAGAGCTCGTGACCACTTTCAATGCCACTATTGATATTAAATGCCTGGAAATGGCAAACGCGGCCGAAGGGACAACACAGTGTTCTGATAGTTGTCAGAAGTGGCTTTTGTGAGCAGTTGTTGTGTATGGAACGGCCCCACCCTCTTGTTGTGATATTTCTAGTATAAACACCTAGAGGGGGGGTGAATAGGCGCACAAACAATTTATCGATATACGGAAGCAATTCTTAACAAATTGAAATACGATCGAGGTAGAGAGAGAGAAATTGGAACACAGGATTTATAGTGGTTTGGCTTATTCCAAGCCTACGTCCACTCTTCCGCACCGACCCACCGGCTGGATTTCACTATGATCAAAGAGAAGTTACAGCACAGCTTTGCCTTGATTCCACAGTGTAGATGTTCTACCACACCTCCTCAAGGTCTCTCACAAATATAGACTCTCTTTTGTATACAAGTATTCGCTCAAAGGATTTATCTAAACAAATAGGAGCTTCGAGACTTTGGAATTCTTCTATCGCGCACACCTCGAACAACTAAGAACGTCTTCCTTATATACTCCTTTATGCCATCATACCCGTTGGCACTTACCAAAGGAATTCCTCCAATCTACCCGTTGGACGGAATCAATTAGGAAGATTGTTCGAGCTATTAAAGGAACGTGTTGATAGCCCATCAATCTGTTCGCCCATACAATCGGGATCTCGGTTTCCATAAGTAGAACCTTCCAATAATATTTAGACAATCATCGAATCTTCAGTCATTGAATCGACTTGATCAATCAAAGGATTACGATACGTCTTCTCCAGCCACGAGATCTTCTCCAGATGATAAGGTTAAATCTGAACAAACAATCCAGTTACGGATAACCTTTCTTCAACGGATTAGAGGCGTCAACGAGGATAGACTTTGAGTCTTGAGTCGGCTGTCCGGAAGTCTTGGACTTTAACTAACGAGTCTGCGAGACTTTCGGACTAGGCTTGATGGATACGTTTTGTCAACTTCAAAACACTTTCGAGATTTCTCCAACAATCTCCCCTTTTTGATGGTGACAAAACCTTCCTGCAGATTTGGATAACTTTGACCTGCAAAGCATTTCTCAAACACATATACATATCTTATAGAAATAAATGGCTAATAGAATAACACTAGAATCTACAACCACAGAAAATAGGTTAGTCCAGTATATGATTAAGCCATTCATAAGATATCAATATTGATTAATAGAAGCAGTCAAGTCCAAGTCTAGGCGGTTCTTATCCGGACACAAAACAAAGTCAAACGAGGTTCAAACCATAAACCTCAAAACAATCCAAAAATTTTAATGAATAAAAGTTTTTGAATCAAATCTTGCATCTCTCCCCCTTTTTGTCATCATTAAAAAGGATGAGATGAAGTTAAGATTGCTTGGGAACGCGGACAATTTGGAAATCTTCCATAGGCGAACGATGCCTTCCGGCCTTTTAAAGTCTTCCTTCAGCTGTACAACCTCCTCACTCTTGGCATTGGCCTGATTCGAATAGAGAGGGCTTGCATCTTATCATTCAATGAACAGGAAGAAGCTTGACCTTCATTCTTCAAGCTTTGAACTTCGCATCCCAATGCATAAATCGACCTTTCATCTCCAAGAGAATATCCATGATTCTGCGAAAATCTGCTCCATTATCGGCCCGAGTACTTGCTTCGACTCGATCGATGGAGTAAAAGCGACGATGGTGGATCAGCATAATCTCGCAGATTTGGCGATGAAGCTTCATGACCTTCCTCTGGAAATTGAGATGCATAAACATCTTGGGTGCGGGCGCGGCCCACTCCTTCACTTGCATCGGATATGAAGACGTCACTCCTTTCTCTGATCTCCCCTTTGTTTCCATGCCTACGGTGGAGAAGAGATTTCCTCGGGTTCTCCTTCTTCTCTTCTTTCTTCTTCAGTCTTTCTTTCTCTGCTTCTTGCTTTCTGCTTCTCTTTCTTCTTCTTCCTTCTCCTCTGCTTCTTTTTCTTCTTCTTCCTTCTCCTCTACTTCTTTCGTCTTTTGTTCTGATTCTTTCTGTGGAACAGGATGACTTAAGTTCTTCAAAGCCATTGCAGAGATGGTGATGTCTTCATCATCATCTTCATCCTCAACGAGGAGAGCTCTTCTTCTCTTTGATGGAGCAACCATGGGCTCCTTCCCCTTTCTCTTAGCAGCAGAAGAGAGTTGATGAGATTTTGCAGGAGTCTTCTCCTTGAATTTCTCCAATTCCTTGCTCGGTTCCTTCGGACGCATTTTGGTCACCATTTTCAGTCCTACCACCATATGATCGCATGATCGAACACAAAAGATTTGTGAAGGCTGAATATTCAGATGTCTGAATAACTTCGTAACAAGGCTTGGGTAAGGGAGTTGACCTCTGTCCTTCATCACTACTCTATACATGTGAAACATAACAGTATGAGGGAGAGAAAACTTCTTTCCACGAGAGGATGGCATACATCAACTTTGCCTCAGAGCTTGAAACATCAGTTTTGGAAGTTGATTTCGGCCGAAGGCAATTATTCACAATCTTGTGAAGCAAGATGTTGAATGCATTCATCCTTGAGTAGGTGATCTTCTCTTCCGTTCTCCTGTCCTTCACCAGTTCAAGTGTGGCCCGAGCAATGGAAACTTTGATTGGTTGATATCGCCTCTCTCAACTTCTAACACATCGGAATATTCATATCCACAACATAGTCTTGTTCTTTAACGCTAAAGGAGAATCTATTCGCATCTAAAAAGCTAAGATTTGAATAGAAATATGCAGTCAATTCAGCATAAGCCTCTGTTGAGTCAGAGCAGAACTTTTCAAGTTGAAGATAACTGAACTTTTCCCTCAAGTTCACTTTCACGGCATCCAGAAAATCAAAGTCTACACTCCTAGGGTTTATTACCCCACGCTTCAGCAATTTTCGAGTACAGATCCTTTTGTTCCTTTGATCTGAACAAATCTCCCCTTTTTCCTTGAATTTCAGCCGCAATACCCATTTTCGGTTGAAATAAACTGAACAGATTGTCATCATCATTCCCATCTACGGAGTGATTATTTGATCACGAGGATCACTTGGGATATTCGCAAGGGTTTCCTCACCACCCCTTTCCGAGCGATTCCCAAACTTTCCATTTTCGCGAGAAAGATATATTCGTTCCTATATCCTTTTTCTTTAACAAAATCATCAACATAGTTCAAAGGAGTACGAATTCCTTTTAAAGCACGATATAGCTTGTAAATAAAGCGGGCTTTTGAACTCTTACGAGTGCATCCTCGATGATTTCTTCGATTCGATGAACAACGTCTTGAGGACTAGATGGTGGAGAATGACGCCTGCTGAGAATGTTGTGGGCTCGGTTGCTGATCTGGAGTAACTTCATCTTGATAAGATCGAAGTGCGTAGGCCCCTCACTCATTCTCTGTGGTCCCCTGCTTGCGATTCTTGAGGACTTTCGCGAAGATGACATCTTTCTCAGTGTTTGGAAGATTCCTTGCTTGACTTTCCCAGAAAAGATGACAACTTTTTGAAGATTGAGCGAAGAAGACAAACGGGAATGGAGGATCGATGCTTTCTAGGGTTTTTGAGAGAAAAGTGAGTAGAAAAGTGAAGAGAAATCGCAGTGCTCGTTCGGTTAAAAAAGAAGGATAAACGAACCGTCACAAAGGAAATAAAAATATGCCTTTTCAAAATAACTGTCTTTATCCGCATAAAAATAGCTATAAAAATAACTTCCCTTTTGAAAATGAATCGATGCAATATTTACGTTAATTAAATATAGCAACAATTTAAACACAGTCGATGATCGTACCTTTTCAAGATAAGATTGGAGAGAGAAAGACTTACGGTCGAAGGTCGAGCCAAGGCGTAGATAAAGTCTTGTAAGCTCCGAGTCTCGAAAGTCTTTAGACTTTGATATCCTCATACCTCAAAATGTTGAGTCGGACCGTATAGACTCAAATTGATTTTCTCCAAAGGCTTTGTGAGTATATCAGCCAGTTGATTCTTTGAGTCAACAAATTGAATTGAAACATCTCCATTTTGAACATGATCTCTAATAAAGTGATGTCGAATTTCTATATGCTTCGTTCTTGAGTGGAGAATTGGATTTTTGGTGAGGTTGATAGCGCTGGTATTGTCGCAATTAATCTCCGTGCATGAGTCTTCAATTTCAAAATCTCTTAGCTGTTGTTTTATCCATAGAATTTGCGAACAGCAGCTTCCAAGAGCTACATACTCTGCTTCTGTTGTTGAAAGAGACACAGTGCTTTGTTTCCTAGAAAACCAGGACACTGTTCTGCTTCCAAGCAACTGGCAAGTTCCTGAAGTGCTCTTTCTATCAACTCGCAACCGGCCGGATCTGCGTTCGAATATCCCCGGAAGATTAAAGTCTCCTTCTTAGGATACCAAAGACCGATGCTTGATGATGAAGCCACGTATTTAATGATGCGTTTGGCAGCACGAGATGGGATTCTCTAGGATCGATTGAAACCTAGCACGAGATGCAAACACTCAACAAAATATCAGGTCTAGAGGCAAGTAAGATAAAGAAGTGATCCAATAATGCTCCTGTACAGCTTTTGATCAACTTTCTTCCCTTCTTCATCTTTGTCTATCTTTAAATAACTTGACATTGGTATGTCGGTCTTTTTGCACTTCTCCAGTCCAAACCTTTTGACAAGATCATTAACATATTTTTCTTGATAAATAAAAGTTCCTTCCTTCAATTGTTTTATTTGAAGACCAAGAAAGAATGTTAACTCACCCATCATACTCATTTCAAACTCATCGCATAGACTTTGAAAATTTCTTGCCTGAGACTTTCATTAGAGGATCCAAAAATAATATCATCCACATATATTTGAACAAGTAAGAAACTTTTGTTTTCCTTCTTGATAAATAAAGTCGTATCCACTTTACCTTTGACAAAACCATTTTGTATTAGGAACTTACTTAATCTGTCGTACCAAGCCCGAGGTGCTTGCTTTAAACCATACAAAGCCTTTTCAGTCTAAAGGCGAGTCCGGCTTCTTTGGGTCTTCAAACCCTGGTGGTTGTTCCACATAAACTTCCTCATGGATAAATCCATTTAGGAAGGCGCTTTTGACGTCCATTTGGAATAACTTGAAATTCTTATAACAAGCAAACGCAAGTAATAGTCGAATAGCTTCTAACCTTGCCACCTTTGGAGCGTAAGTCTCATCATAGTCTATTCCTTCTTCTTGCGTATATCCCTTGGCCACGAGTCTTGCTTTATTTCGTACGACTTTTCCTTTTCGTTCATCTTGTTTGAACACCCATTTGGCTCCAATAACAGTTTTACCTTTTGGTTGGGATGTCAATTCCCGGACATCATTTATGCTGAACTATCGAGCTCTTCTTGCATAGCTTCAATCCAGCTTTCATCGGATAAAGCTTCTTCTATGCTCTTTGGTTCAATTTCGAAACGAGTGCCACAGCACTAGACTCTTCTCGCCTTTTGGATGCAGTGCGAATTCCTTCATTAATTTCGCCAATTATAAGATCTTTGGGATGATTTGGACTTATGCTTCCAGGTTACTTGTTGATTTGTCGGTTGATGATCTCTTTCTTTATTTGGATCTTCACTAACAACCTTTGATGCTGGTTTTCAGAGTCGAGATGCTTCTTGAGTTGTAGACTTTGGAGGTGCAGGCGAGTTCAGACTCTTCTTGATGAGTCGACTTGATTCATCTTGCGTTGAGTCTTGAAATTTGACATTCATTGACTCCTCTGGTGGCTCTTCTTGTTATAGACTCGAAGGCTTTGCTTGATGTAGAATATCCAAGGAAGATACCTTCATCGATCTTTCTTCAAACTTACCAACTCGATCTTTTGCATTTTTCAGTATAAAACATTTGCAACCGAATACATGAAAGTATGAAACAATAGGCTTCTTTTCTTTGAATAACTCATAAGGGGTTTTCGAAGAATAGATCTTAAGAAGACTCTATTGATGATATAGCAAGCTGTTGAAACTTGACTTCAGCCCAAAATCGAGAAGAAATTTTACTTTCAATTAAAAGAGTTCAAGCCATTTCTTGAAGAGATCTGTTCTTTCTTTCCACAACTCCATTTTGCTGAGGAGTATATGGAGAGGAGAACACATGCTTAAAGCCAGATTCATCACAGAATTTTGTAAAATCTTTATTTTCAAATTCACCTCCATGATCTGTTCTTATACTAGAGATAACACATCATTTTTCATTTTGAACCTTTTTAGCAAATTTTTCAAAATACGAAAAGATTTCGGACTTACTTGCAAGGAAATATACCCAAGTAAAACGGAGTAATCATCAACAATTACTAGGCAATACTTCTTACCCCAATACTCGAGTTGGTTGGTCCGAAGAGATCCATATGCAGCAACCGTAGTACATGATTAGTATAGACATAATTTATTGACTTAAAAGAATTTCTTACCTGCTTTCCCAGAATACATGGAGTGCATGACTTAGTCTTTTGGTATGGCAATTTGGGTAGACCTCGAACAAGCTGCTTTGATGAGATTTTGGCTAATTGCTTCATGTTGACATGACCAAGCTTTTGTGCCATAAGCTTGCTTCGTCTTGAATTGAGATAAGGCATTGCGATTCATTTGGTTTCACATCCGGAAGATAGATATTTCCATGTCTTCGACCCATGAAAGCGAGTAGAGTCTTTCTTGATTCTGAACATGTTCCTTCTTGAAAGAAGATCTTGAAACCAAAGTATCACACAATTGACTAATGCTGAGAAGATTGTAATTGAGTCCTTCTACTAAGGAAACATTACTTATTGTGAGAGTTCCAATTTTCACGGTTCCAAATCCCACAATACTTCCTTTGTTGTTTCCTCCAAAAGAAACTTTTCCACCATTTACTTGAGCAAGCTTTATAAAGCAATTTGAGTCTCTGTCATGTGTCTTGAGCATCCATTGTCAAGATACCACTTTACTGTTTCTTAACGGAGACCTGCATTTAAAATAAAGTCTCAAGCTTTCTTTGGTACCCAAATTTTCTTGGGTCCTTTGGTGTTAGTAAGATAAGCAGTATTAGCCCATACTTTCTTAACAGGTTTCCATACCATAGGACACTCTTTTTCAAAATGATCCGGACTATTGCACTTAGAGCATCTGAGAGCATTTCTTCCTACAGGTTTAACAAAAACTTTCTTGAAGTGATTTTTGTAAACCTCACTCAAAAGCCTTTTCTTAATTCTTTCTTTTACTTTAGGAAAATCAATCAAGGGAATTGTTTCTTCTTGTCATACCTAGACCAGACTTATTGAAGTAAGGTCTTTGTCTTTGAAAGAATTTTCTCAAGTTTTTCAGACCCTATAGAAAATTTCTTTGATATATTTGATAAGTCTATTTTTAAAAAAGCATTTTCTTTTAAAAGATTTTCTTCATTTTCTTTAAGATTGGAAACAGACAAGTCTAGACTTTTAACTCTTTCTACTAAAACATTTTCCTTTTGTTTTAGAGCTGAGTTTTCCTTTTTTGTTTGGAAATTCTTTTGAGAGAAGTCTTAAGACTAAAGCATAGTTTATCAATATATTTAGAAACTTTGACAGGAATTTTAAAATTACTTGCCTCAAATTCACATGTCCGAGTCGATCCTGAGTCTAATCCAGTCCGAGTCGATTGTGCCATCAGACATAGATTGGCATATTCATTATCACTTTCTTCACACTCGGTATCACTCCCGGGTTTCAGCTTTGAGAGCTTTTGAAATTTTTCAGCTTTTCCTTTTTCTTCTTCGAAGAGGACAGTTGGGTCCGATGTGTCCCTTTTTCTTGCATTCAAAGCAGACTACATCTTTATTTGGTTCCTCATCATCAACAGACTTAGTCTGCTGTCTTTGAAAGCTTTGTTTCTTTGAGTTGAACCTTCTTCCTTTTCTGTTTAGTATTCTGAATCTTCTTATCATGAGAGCAAGCTCCTCATCGTCCATATCATCTTGAGAATCTGTATCATCGTAATCATCATTTGATTTTAATGCAATGGATTTCTTACCTTTTGGATCTTCATCTTCATTGATCCTTTCCACTTCATAGGACCTGAAGAGTTCCAATCAGCTCGTCAACGAGATAGTGGCATAATTCTCTGCGTCTCTCTTATCGAAGTCTTTATGTGATTCCAATCCTTGGAGAGTCCACGCAAAGTAGCTTGTTTACCTTCATGGGATCGAAGTTGGTTGACCTTGATTTTCAAGACCATTCACAATATCTGTAAAACGACTAAACATGTCGATATTGATTCTCCGGTTTCATTCGAAGGCTTCGTATTGACCGAGAAGAATGTTGATTCTTGTTTCCTTCACTCGATCTGTTCCTTCATAGGTGATATGCAATCTGTCCCAAACTTCTTTTGCTGTACCACAAGAAGATATTCTATTATATTCCGTTGGTGATAAAGCACAATATAAGGAGTAAATTGCTTTTGCATCGAGTGTTTGTCTCTTGGTTATTTCTTCCCGAGACATTCCGCTGGATTCTTGAGTTTCTTTTCCTCTTTCGAGGGCGATGCGGTGGTAGGAGTAATTCCTTTTCTACAATGTCCCATTCCGGAGGATCCTTTGATCGTAGGAAAGCTTTCATCTTGTTCTTCCGGATGTTGTAATCCTTTCCATCAAAGTAGGGTGGTCGGTATTGCTTTGCCCTTCCATCAGCCCCTGGTGCCAGCATACTAGCCATGGATCTTTTACTATGAAGTAAAACACTTCAAATAAAGTAAGTACATGTGCTCGATACCAATTGATATTGCTAGTATAAACACCTAGAGGGGGGGTGAATAGGCGCACAAACAATTTATCGATATACGGAAGCAATTCTTAACAAATTGAAATACGATCGAGGTAAAGAGAGAGAAATTGGAACACATGATTTATAGTGGTTCGGCTTATTCCAAGCCTACGTCCACTCTTCCGCACCGACAGCCCACCGGCTGGATTTCACTATGATCAAAAGAGAAGTTACAGCACATCTTTGCCTTGATTCCACAAAGTGTAGATGTTCTACCACACCTCCTCAAGGTCTCTCACAAATATAGACTCTCTTTTGTATACAAGTATTCGCTCAAAGGATTTATCTAAACAAATAGGAGCTTCAGACTTTGGAATTCTTCTATCGCGCACACCTCGAACAACTAAGAACGTCTTCCTTATATACTCCTTTATGCCATCATACCCGTTGGCACTTACCAAAGGAATTCCTCCAATCTACCCGTTGGACGGAATCAATTAGGAAGATTGTTCGAGCTATTAAAGGAACGTGTTGATAGCCCATCAATCTTGTTCGCCCATACAATTAGGATCTCGGTTTCCATAAGTAGAACCTTCCAATAATATTTAGACAATCATCGAATCTTCAGTCATTGAATCAGACTTGATCAATCAAAGGATTCTGATACGTCTTCTCCAGCCACGAGATCTTCTCCAGATGATAAGGTTAAATCCTGAACAAAACATCCAGTTCTGGATAACCTTTCTTCAACGGATTAGAGATTGTCAACGAGGATAGACTTTGAGTCTTGAGTCTAGCTGTCCGGAAGTCTTCAGACTTTAACTAACAGAGTCTGCAGACTTTCAAACTAGACTGATGGATACGTTTTGTCAACTTCAAAACACTTTCACTGAGATTTCTCCAACATGTTGAACAAAGTATTGGAATGGCCTTTGTCATGTTCGTTCAATTGGGATGAGGCATGGTATGTACAGAAACAGTTCATTTTAGACATTGCTCTCATAAATATTGAATTGGAAGAGCCTTTGTCCTTGTTCTTTTTTATTAGGCGGTTAGCTTCGTTCTTGATTTTTGACGTAGAACTTCCATCGTGAAGAAGCTGAAATCATGTAAAAATCCCATATCCGAGCATTAAAGTTAAGATAATTTCTTGGTTCTCCTGATTTGGTTCCCCCAGGAACCAAGAATAAGCAGTTCCTAAAACAATGGAATCGGGAACTAGACCGGGGAGCATTGGAACCGAGAGAACTAGACCGAATCTCGATACTACCATGGAATCATGCCCATCCCTGCCAATTTTTATCTGGCCTGATATTCTATGGATTTTTTTGGTGCCACGTGCATAGATTCATGATGTGGCTTCTGCAGGCATTTGTACGTATTTTTTTTCTTTCAATAAACTCTATGAATGAATGATTTGGCTTATGCTGCCTTATTTTAAGGCAAATCTATTTGACAAGTGAACAGTAAAATGCAGTGTCGTGTACTGGATTCAACGACTTAAGGTCCAATCGGAATAAAAATGCAAAGAAAGATTTGCTTGTCTATGAATATTCATAAATCTCTATCCAGTCTTTCTTCCTGTAGTTCCTTCTAATAGATCTGTCGAGGTGTTTTGTTGGTTTCCTTTAACTGGATTCCACCGTTTACATTGCATTTTTTATTTGGGATATTTCGACACATTGCTAAGTGAATATTAAGTGAACGTCACTTCCGAACCCCGTTTTAATTGTAAGCGCTCTTATAGTGTTTCCATGTTTCTCTTTTGCTGGAAGTACTGATCTACTCCAAGCTTCAGGTGAGTTTCTACTCTTTAATTCATTTAAGAGCTTTTAAATTTTGGTTTTATTCGAACTAAAATGTTAATAGAGGGTCATGGGGAAGGATTGCCATACTAGTTCTCTTATGACAAATAGAATTCGTGACTTAAATAATTGATAGTGGTGAGAGGTGTTTTTGACACTCCAATCTCCACATCTGAGCGAAAGACTCACCTGTAAGTGTTACCATCATTTTTTAAGTTGTGATAGTAATTTATGAAGTCATACAAATTTCGTGAATATGGTTTCTTTAGAGAGGAAGATGACAAGGTTCTGGTGAGGAGCGGCAGACAACAAGGCTTTGGGTCTCAAAAGTGTTCTGGAGACGAAATATTTGAACATTAAAATACCCGCGGCCATTCTTAGGGCAGGAAGGGTAAAACATGCAGGGCTTCGTTTGATTTTGGAGAAGAAATACACAAGTGGATTCTCATTACAGGTAAGTGTATTACATGAAATCATATTTTTCAATGGTTTGAATGACAACCTTTGTTTTATCCATCACGTTCAATTATTAAACATTCATTTACTGAAATGAGCTCTTTAAAAATATATATATATATCCTTCTTCTTCTTCTCCACCGACCCACCCAACCCAGATCACACGAACCTTACATATGCATCACTGTGCCAACGCCACCATCAAAGCGAATGGAGCTCAACGAAACGTCCATTAATGTCGCCTCTCTCTCTCTCTCTCTCTCTCTCTCTCTCTCTCTCTCTCTCTCTCTCTCTCTCTCTCTCTCTCTCTCTCTCTCTCTCTGCACATGAGTTGCAACCACCAGTGATGGAGGTCACGATCACGGCCATGGAGGTCAATAGAACCACATGTCCATATAATTATGGTCACAAGATCCGAATGACTTCCATCAAAACGAATCAAGAAAGTTGCGAACTTCATGACATCTTGTCATGGAGATCACAACTCATGACCATCTCAGTCGATTCACTCCGATGAAGGTTGGGCCGCCTAGCGTAATACCAGATATATGGTTGCACGAGTTCGGTAACCTCCTCATGGCCGTGGGGGTGCTATCTGTGAGAGAGAGAGAGAGAGAGACCTATGCAGCACGCCCACAATGCAAAGATGATGACGGTGACAAGTGACGATAATGGTGCTGTGGCGACGACGGCAGCATGCTGGTGGTGAGCCGTATTAGGAAGCCATGGAGGAGGTTGTTCCATATTTTATAGTGTTTGTGAATAGAATAATTAAGGTTTGGTTTATTTCATTAAAAATTTCTGGTTGCTCAAAAATGATTTTTAGGAATTTAATTTCAAAGTTAATCATTTTTTGGCATTTGTTTGCGCCGAAAACAAGTTGACATGATATTTGATAATACGTGAATCCCTTAAAGACTGCTGATAAAAAAAAAAATTCCCTTAAAGACATCTCATGTTATTAAAAATGACATGTAATGACTAATAAACTAGACAGCATCTTCTTTATTTATTTTGTAATCCATAAAAAAAAACATGGATTATAAAGATATTTGGACAGAAATAACATAATCATATATGTAAAACATTATATGTGATGGTGTTTTTGGGAATGTAGAAGAGCATTACCATTCTGAAGTATAATCAGGAGACCATAGACAAGATATAAGGGGAAAAAATTCGGTGATGCAAAAGAAGAATTCAGAGTATTGAGGTCATAGTAGTTACAGTTTAGAAGTTTTGGTGACGAAAAATAAAATGTAGGGTATTGATGTTACAGTGAATATAATTTAGGACTTTTAGTGATAAACATTTTATTGCCATAACTTTTTAAAAATATTTACCATAAGTACTATACCACATCAGATTTCCGGCACTTGAGTAAACGTTTTTTTTTTTTTTTATACTTAAGTGATCAATTAAAAGTTGTGGTACTCAAGTAAACTTGTTTTGGAAGTTTCTATTTCACAAAAAATGAATTATTTGAAAAATATTTTCTTATAAATGATCGCTTGTATTGCTTGAAATAATTAGTCAATAAAAATATTTTCATTATCGATAATAATTTATATCTAAATATATTCATGAACAATAAAAAAAAAAAATGTGTTTTGTTCATTTATTTTTTATAAGCGATACAAGTGATCATTTTTTAGGAAAATATTTTATAGATAATTTTTTTTTTTAATAAAACAAAGGCATTGGTAGTGTTATATGCTTAGAAAGGTAATTCATCCTGTATGTAACGCGAAGGACATTAGGTGGTCAGCCTTAAAAGGTCGCATCTTAAAAAGCAAGTAAATATTGCAAGCAGCCAATCCATTTGAGCTCACCACCTTAATCGTCGTATTTTATTTGGATCTCACATAAGGCCCACAATACTCAACGGCCATGAAGGAGTGGGCTTAAATACTCCAGATGGGTAAAAGAATTTTTAAAGGGCGCCTAGAAAGGTCACCTTTGGAAGTATGTCCACAAGGTAATTTAAATAGGAGTGATCAGTTACAAATTATTGACCAAATATATATATATATATATATATATATATATATATTTTCCAACTCCGGAAGGAATTGCTCAGCGGACCAACTGCGGGTTTATTCAACTAGGCAAAGAATACTACGAGCCCCATTTGGGTCCACGTGAACCCAAATACATGGTATTGGAAAACTTCCAGGCGATCTGGGTTCTTCCTTACTGCATGGTAGCTTCCTCTCGGTTCGGCAGCACCGAAGCTGATTTGAATTGCATCATCCTCAGCAAGCTTTCTTAACATCCCCTGTCTCACCACGTTAACCTCTCTCAGCCCCTTTCGACCCTTGTCTCCACCTCCTGGCTTGCTTCGCCCAAGCCAATCATCCCTTATCTTCTCCCTTTCCCTCTTGTCGTTACTTCCAAATTAATAGCCAATCGTAATCATAATTTTGACAAAATAAGCTATCTTGCTCCTCTGTGACCTCGTTTAACTATCCTTCCCGAGTCTTCCCCAAAACCCTAATAATCGAGATTACAGTCCCTTGACAATCCATAATGGCCGCATCTCTCTATCAGCCCCTAGGCCTTTAAATATTACCCTATCTCCTTCATTATATATACCTCTCTTTCAGCTTTCCTGTCCCTCCCTTGTTTGGCTTTTCCTTGTTCTCTTTTTGAAAAGGCCCGGTAGTCCTTTTAGCTCGGACCGTCATGTCGCCTATCTCCGCACATGGTCGAGGGGAGAAAAGGGCGCCAGTCTGATCTTTGCAGCGTCATCAACCTCATCCTAGATTTACGTCATAAAGAGAGAATAGGCGCCCCGCCGAGTCTTCAATGCTAAGGTAGCCCACTTCTTTCTTGTGACCTATATTGACAAGTGAATTATGATTGATCAACTATTTGAGGAGACAATAGATTAGAGGCGCTATGTAGAAGCTTGGGTAATCTTTGGTCTGAAGATGATGTGATAGTCGTTAAGGAAGGAATCTCTGAAGAAAAACTAACAGAATGCTAATTAACTTTGTTTGGAAAACTCTACTCTCGCCCAAATGTGAACTTTTAGGCTTTTCTTAATACTATGAAACAGGCTTAGAAGACAGAGAATGTATCCTACACCGTACTAGAATCGGGGTTCTTTTCATTTTCCTTCAAGTCCGAAGCTGACAAGCATAAAGTTTTAGACTCTGGGCCGTGATCTTTCTCAAGTAATCTCCTCGTGCTTCAACAATGTAATCCGGATGTTCCTGACATATGTTATAATTTCATTCATTGCCCCTTTTGGGTGCACCTATATGGCCTTCCATTTGGTAGAGTGACAAAAGAAGTAGTCAAAGAAATAGCATCCAAGATTGGTGAAGTTATAGACATGAAATTGGAAGCCAAAGGAAGTAGCACCTATAAGGTTGGCAAAGCCAGGGTTATTATCAACCTAGGTACCCCCCTAAAAACAGGTGTTGTCATTAACCTGGGAAGTAAAAAGTTGTGGATAGAATTCAAATATGAGCAACTCCCGCATTATTGCTACTCTTGTGGAGGAATCGGGCATTATGCCACGTCATGCAAAGAAATTCCATATGAAACCACAAGGCTGGAGGAGGACTTACTAGGTAACTTTGGGCATTGGCTACGTGCTAAAGTCGGGGAACTCAGTCCTTATGGAAAAGTTTTTTATGGGAAACAAGTTGCACTCCTTGAAGATCCAGATATCGTACTAGAATCCCCTTTTGCTGCAAAAACAAGTGCAGATCGGCATGTGGAAAACGCAAATGAACGGCCTATTCTACCCTTACAAAGTCAACATTTTCCGAAGGAGGCTACAAAACAAAACATTGATTCACTTTACACTTCTCTAGCCATAACGATAAGGCAAGGAAAAGAAACATAGAAGAGAGATAGCAACTGCCTTGATGAAGAATCTATGATGATTATCTATAACGAACAATCAAAAGAACGAGAACAAGAGCAACAACACCGGATAGCAACCGACCGACCCCAAAACAGGGGCAAAATCAGAAGCACCAAACTTCCTTCATTGAAAAAAGGGAAGAGATTTTGTCCCTATGGAGCGCAATCCTCGAAGACTCCAGCAACCGACAAGCTACAACTAATGGACATTCCTATTACTAAGGAGGAGCATTCCACACACTGGGTTTTGGTGGCTAGCCCTAATAAGCCACCGAGGAATCCATGAAACTACTTAGTTGGAATTGTCAGGGTTTGGGCTCACCCCTGACAATTCGAGCTCTAAGGGTCCTCGTGACTCAAGAAAAGACCAATGTTATCTTTTTAATGGAGACTAAAAACTAAGAGCAAATGGTGCAGTGATTGAGAAGAAGACTGAAGTATCAAAATAGCTTTTTGGTGAATCCTGAAGGAATCTTAGGAGGTTTGGCTATTTTCTAGGATGGCGTGGTTACCATAACAGTGGATTCGTCTTTGGCGTCCCTTATAAACGTGCAGTGCCAACTTCTCGACAACAAGCAAATTATGAGACTCACTTTCCTACATGCCCCAACATATTTTAACGACAGAATTCTCTTATGGGAGAAATTAAGAAGAGTAAGCATCTTAAATCATCTACCTTTGTTGTGTATGGGTGATTTTAATGAAGTGTTGTATCATTGGGAAAATGTGGGAAAGAGGATGGTAGAAAATTTTTGTCTTACAGCATTCCGGGATTTTTTACATGTGTATTCTTTAATGGACCTAGAAAGCAAGGGGTGTGCATTCACATGAACAAATAGAATGGATGGGGAAGAAAACGTTAAAAAAAAATGCTGGATAGAGCTTTATGTACCATAGAGTGGAGAATAGCATATCCAAATGCTGAAGTCATCGCCTACCAGCCATCGGATCGGATCATAGTCCACTTATTATGTCACTTCTTCCTACAACAGGTCGTAAATGTCGAGATTTTAGGTATGAAGCTTATTGGACAAAAGATGAGGAATGTAGGCACATTGTGAAGCGAGCTTGGGAAGAGTC
This sequence comes from Eucalyptus grandis, assembly GCF_016545825.1. NCBI lineage: Eukaryota > Viridiplantae > Streptophyta > Magnoliopsida > Myrtales > Myrtaceae > Eucalyptus > Eucalyptus grandis. The sequence continues at coordinate 18,394,758 of NC_052616.1, forward strand.
CCAAAGTAAAAATATGGCCGACAAATTACATATAGTGGCTGTTCAGCTTACTGCGTGGAGTAAAAAACGATTTTCCAATGCACAAAAAAAGATAGATGGATTGAAATGCGAGCTTCAAACCTTGATGAATAGCCAAGACATACAATACGACCATCACAGAATTCAGCACATCAACCAAGAGATTGAATCACTATGGCGACAAGAGGAAATGTTCTGGGGTATGAGATCAAGAATCAAATGGTTGAAATGGGGGGATAAAAATACAAAGTTTTTCCATGCAACTACTATTCAATGGAGGAGTAGAAACATAATATCCATGATTTTGAATGATCAAGGAGAGTGGGTTAGGGATGAAGAAGCTCTTAAGGACATAACGGTGAATTTCTTCAAAAATATTTATACTTCATAAGGTCCTAGGAATTTTCAGCCCATTCTAGACTATATCCCAACCTTGGTGGATGCATCTATGAACCAATCACTAGTGGCACCTGTCACCATGGAAGAAATTAAAGAAGCTACTAACCAATTGGGACCTACTAAAGCTCTTAGGCCGGATGGGTTACATGGCTTATTTTTTCAACATCATTGGAACGACATTGGAGGCGATATATGTCGAGAGGTCTAGCACTTCTTCAAAATAAAAACTCTAAACCCAGCCCTGAATAAAACACAAATCACTCTCATCCCTAAAACCCAAAACCCATAAAAGTTAGGGCAATATCAGCCTATCAGCCTATGCAATTTTGCTTACAAAATCATATCCAAAATCCTCACAAATAGACTAAAACCCCTTTTACCAGACCTAATTGAAGAAGAACAAAGCGCCTTTGTGGGAAGTCAGCAAATTCAGGATAATATTCTGATTGTACAGGAAGTGCTACACCGTTTAAGAACTCGTGATTGGCACCGCAAATTCCAAGATGTCCTTAAGCTCGATATGCAAAAGGCTTATGATCGATTAGAATGGGACTTCCTTCATGAATGTCTAAGAAAGATGGGGCTCTGTGAAGAATGGATTAAATGGACCATGCAATGTGTCACAACAATTTCTTACAGCATCAAGTTTAATGGTATATCCTTGCCATATTTCAAGCCGACTAGGGGTATTCGCCAGGGAGACCCTTTATCCCCTTATCTTTTCATCATAGTAGTTAATGTCCTCTCTCTTATGATGAAGCAAGCCCTTGAAGCAGGCACACTTCGTGGGATTCAACTGAATAGAAATCGCCCCACCCTTTCCTACTTACTATTTGCAAACAACTCGATATTTTTCCTAAATGGAACAATCTTGGAATGTCAAAATCTGGCGACTATCCTTCACCAATATTGTTACGCATTAGGTCAAGCTATAAACTTAAATAAATCAGGGATATTTTTCAGCAAAGGGTGTCCAAAACAACTACGGAGAAACATGGCGTCAGAGCTACGAGTTCCCAAAATTGTGAAAACAGTGAAATCTTTATGAATCCCTTTAGACTGGGGTGCCTCCAAAAAAGAAGGTTTGCCTGGATTCTCGCTAGAGTAAATATGAAGTTGGAGAGTTGGAAGGAAAATATGCTATCCAAAGCCGGTAAGGAAATACTTCTTAAAGCAGTAGTGCAGGCAATACCCTAGTATGCAATGTCAATTTTTAAAATCCCCGTATCTATTCTCAAAGCTATTGAAAAGAAAATAGCTAACTTTTGGTGGAGAAACAACAACAAAGAGACTAGGCTACATTGGAGAAAATGGGACTCTTAATCTCCAAAAGAGGAGGGTGGGCTTGGCTTTAAGGATCTACTCACTTTTCACATCGCCATGCTAGGAAAACAAGCTTGGCGTCTCTCTCAATACCCTGATACTCTATGAAGCCAAATCATGAAAGGGTTATATTTTCCCAATTGTGATTTCTGGCAAGCAGGGAGAGGCTCGCGCCCAACATGGGGTTGGCAGAGTTTACTAGCAGGAAGAGAAGCGATCACCCCTCAGGTTAGGTGGGTAGTGGGGAATGGACAAAGAATTTCTTTTAGGGAGGATAAATGGCTAAACAAGGGACCAATCGGAGGACCAGCAAGAAGAAATGAACCTTGCAAAGTGGCGGAGTTGATAGATTTTAAAGCTGCTGAGTGGAAAGAAGATCTCTTGCGGTCAATGTTTGATCATCAGACAGTATCAAAAATTCTCGCTATCCCTATCGGCCTCCCTACTTCAGAAGATAAACTGGTTTTAATAAACAATAAGTCTGGAAATTACACGGTGAAGAGTGGATACTTGCTTAATAGAAAACGTACAATGCCTTCAAGAGATCACACGCCAACAACATCCCACCAGTTTAACCTAGATCTTTGGAAACAAATCTGGAATGCAGCTATACAACCGAAAATAAAGTTCTTCCTATGGAGTGCATGTCAAAATGCCTTACCTACATTGGATAACCTATACAAAGGGTTACCTACATTGGATAACCTATACAAAAGGAAGGTTGTACCTACTCCTATGTGTCCAATATGCAATATTGAACCGGAGACTATCGAGCATACATTCCTCCTTTACCCATGGACAACACAGCTTTGGAATGACCCATTCCTGCAAGTTGAAGTGAACCAAGTGGGTTTAACCCGTTTTGATAAATTGTTATATAAAGCTCATACAAGTTCAAGAAACTCACTATTGGAGAAAACTACCTTGAGTGTTTTGAAGTTGACAAAACGTTTCCATTAGTCTAGTTTGAAGACTTGCAGACTCTTTCATCAAAGTCGAAGACACTTAGGATCGCCAAACTCAAGACTCAAAGTCTATCCTCATTGACAGTTTCTAGACTGTCAAAGAAGGCTTATCCAGAACTAAGTATTTCGTTAAGGATTTGATCATATTGACTGAAAAAGATCTTTTGGCTGGATATAGCATGTCGGAATCTATTATTCAAATTGAGATTGATTCAGGGATTTTGGATCCATTGATTGACAAAGTATAATAGGAAGGTTCTACTTATGGAAACCTAGATCCTGATTGTATGGGCGAGCAGGATTGGTGGGCTATCGTCATATTCCTTAAATAACTCGAAATCTCCCTAATTGATTTTGTCCAACGGGTAGATTGGAAGAACTCCTTTGGTAAGTGCCAACAGGTGTGATGGCATGAAGGAGTATATAAGAAAGACATTCCAGTTATTCGAGTGTGTGCGCAATAGAAGAATTCCAAAGTCTGAAGCTCCTTATTCTTTGTCAATTCAATTGTTGAGCAAAATCTTGTACTCAAAAGAGAGTTTATACCTTTATGAGACCTTGAAGAAGTGTAGCAAAGTCTCTACACTATGGAATCAAGGAAGAGCTATACTGTAACAACTCTTTTGATTCTTAGTGAAATCCAGCCGGTGGGCTGTTAGTGCGGAAGAGTGGACGTAGGCTTGGATTAAGCCGAACCACTATAAACATTGTGTTCTTATTCTCTTCCTTAAGTTCTTTTAATTTGATCGTAATTCTATTTGATTATTAGACTCTAATTTCATTTTCATAATCTATTGCTGAACAGAGTTGCTTTAAAAGTAAAGTCATTCACTTCACTCTGGAAAATTTGTTTTCGCACCTATTCACCCCCTCTAGGTGTTCGTTCTAGCTTTCATAATTAGTATCAGAGCCTATGTACTCACTTAAATTGAAGTGTTTTACTTTAGAGTTAAAGATCCATGGCTAGTATGTTGGCTCCAGGTCTGGTTAAAGGGCAAATCAATACCTAACCGCCTTATTTTGATGGAAAGGAATACAACATATTGAAACACAAGATGAATGCATTCCTAAGATCAAAGGATCCTTTGGAATGGGATGTGGTAGACAAAGGAATCATTCCTAAAGCTGCAACAGTCTCAGAAAGAGGAAAAGAAGCTGTTGAATCCAGTGAAATGACTCAAGAAGAGATAACCAAAAGACAAGCTCTTGATGCAAAAGTAATTTATTCTTTATATTGTGCATTATCTCCTACTGAATATAACAGAATATTTTCTTGTGAAACAGCTAAAGAAGTCTGGGATAGATTACACATCACCTATGAAGGAACTGATTGAGTGAAAGAAACCAAAATCAACATTTTGCTCGGTCAATATGAAGCATTCAAAATGACTAATCTATATCACTAACATATTTAGTCATTTTACAAAAATTGTGAATGGTCTTGAGTATCAAGGTCAACCAATCTCGGGACCCATAAAGGTTAACAAGTTATTGCGTGGACTGTCTAAAGATTGGAATCACATAAAAACCTCAATAAGGGAGACACAAAGAATCATGCCACTCTCTGTTGACGAATTGATTGGCACTCTTCAGTCTTATGAAGTGGAGCAAATGAATGAAGATGAAGATCCTAAAGGTAAGAAATCCATTGCATTAAAATCTAATGATGATTCTAATGTCACAGATTCGAAAACAATATGGACGATGAAGAGCTTGCTCTCATGATAAGAAGGTTCTAATACCGAACGAGAAAGGGGAGAAGATTCAATCCAAAGAAACAAAGTTCTCAAAAGCTACAAAATAAATCAGTTGAGGATGATTAATCTAATAAAGATGTAGTCCGCTTTGAATGCAAGGAAAAGGGATACATCGAGACCAGTGTCCTCCCCAAGAGAAAGAAAGGAAAAGTTGAGAAATATCGAAAGGCACTTAAAGCAGAAACTTGGAGTGATACCGAATGTGAAAAAAGTGATGATGATTATGACAATATTTGTCTCTTGCACAATCGAGACTCAAATTCAGACTCTGAGACAGACTCAGACTCAAACAGTGAAATCGAGGTAAGTAATTTAAAAATTCCTACTAAAGTCTCTAAATACATTGATGAATTGTGTCTTAATCTTAAAACCTCTCTCAAAAGAATTTCCGAACTTAAAAGGGAAAATTTTGCACTAAAGCAACAGGAAATTGTTTGGAAAGAGAAGGTCGAAAATTTAGACAAAAGTGTTACTACTTTGAAAGAAAATGCAGACAATCTTTCAAAAGAAAATGCATTTTTGAAAAATGATATCTCAAGCATTTCTAAAAGGTTTTCTATAGGATCTAAGAAGCTGGAAAAAATTCTTTCAGCACAGACATTACTTCAACAAATCAGGTTTGGGAATGACTGCTGAAACCATTCCTCTAATTGATTTTCCTAAGGTAAAGGAAATAATTAAATAAAGACCTACAAAAGATTCTTACAAAAATCATTTCCAAAAAGTTTTTGTAAAACCTATAGGCCGCAATGCTCTTAAATGTTCTAAGTGCAATAGCTCATATCATTTTGAGAAAGAATGTCCTATGGTTTGGAAACTTGTTAAGAAGGTATGTGCAAAGACCGTATATTACACTAACACCAATGGACCCAAGAAAATATGGGTACCAAAGAAAACTTGAGTTTCTTTTCTAAATGCAGGTCACTATCAAGAAAAAGGTTAAATAGTACTTGGATAGTGGATGCTCGAGACATATGACAAGAGACTCAAATTGTTTCATAAAACTTGTGCAAGTTAATGGGGGAAAAGTCTCTTTTGGAGGAAATAGCAAATGAAGAATTGTGCGATACAGAATTGTCCTCACGATCAGTAACGTTTCCTTAGTCGAAGGACTCAACTACAACTTGCTGAGTATCAGTCAGCTGTGCGACACTGGTTTCAAAATCAACTTTCAAGAAGGAATATGTTCAGGAACCAGTAAAGACTCCTCTCAGACTTTCATGGGGCGAAGACATGGGAATATCTACCTCTTGGATATCAAACCAGATGAAGCCCAATGTCTAATCTCAATTCAAGAGGAAGCAAACTTATGGCACAGAAAACTTGGGCACATCAACATGAAGCAAATAGCCAAAGTCTCAGCAAAGAACTTGTTCGTGGACTACCCAAACTGACATACCAAAAGTCTAATCTATGCACACCATGTGTGTTGGGAAAACAAAACATAGAGCATTGGAGACTCTACAAAGTCTAAATCTCCAGAAGTAGCTCAGACTTCAGAAGACTAGCAACAAATGATAATCGAAGATTCAAATGAAGGAAATGATCAACAGTCTGACAAATCAACCAGCAACTGGAAGCACAAGTCCATTCACCCAAAGATCTCATTATTGGTGATATTAATAAAGGAATTTGCACAAGATCAAAAAGGCGTGAAGAGTCTAGTGTCGTGGCTCTTATTTCTGAAATAAAACCCAAAAGTATAGAAGAAGCTTTAACTGATGAAAGATGGATTGAAGCTATGCAAGAAGAACTCATGCAATTCAGTATCAATGATGTCTGGGAATGAACTCCTAAACCGAAAGGTAAATCCATCATTGGAGCTAAATGGGTTTTCAGGAACAAGATGAACGAGAAAGGAAAAATCGTAAGAAACAAAGCAAGATTCGTGGCTAAAGAATATATGCAAGAAGAAGGGATAGACTATGATGAGACTTATGCACCAGTAGCAAGGTTAGAAGCAATTACATTATTACTTACTTTTGCTTGTTATAAGAATTTCAAGTTATTCCAAATGGACGTCAAAAGCGCTTTCCTAAATGGATTTATCCAAAATGAAGTCTATGTGAAACAATCTCCTGGTTTTGAAGACCCAAGGAAACCAGACTTTGTATTCAAATTGAAAAGGGCTCTATATGGTTTAAAGCAAGCACCTCGAGCTTGATATGACAGACTAAGTAAGTTTTTAACTCAAAATGGCTTTGTTAAAGGTAAAGTAGATACTACACTGTTTATCAAAAGAGAAAGCAAAAGCTTTTTACTTATTCAAATTTATGTTGATGATATTATTTTTGGATCTTCTAATGAAAATCTATACAAGAAATTCTCTAAGTCTATGCAGATGAATTTGAAATGAGCATGATGGGTGAACTTACCTTCTTTCTCGAGCTTCAAGTGAAACAATCGAAGGAGGGAACCTTTATTCACCAAGAAAAATATGCTAAAGAACTTGTCAAAATGTTTGGACTAGAGAATTGTAAAAAGACTGATATACCAATGTCAAGTTCCTTAAAGCTGGACCAAGATGAAGGAGGAAAAAAAGTTAACCAGAAGCTATACAGGAGTATCATTGGTTCACTTCTTTATCTTACTGCTTCTAGACCTGACATTCTGTTTAGTGTTTGTAATTGAGCCAGATTTCAATCAGACCTCAAAGAATCTCATTTAAGTGCTGCAAAACGTATTATCAAATACATTGCCTCAACTTCAAATTTAGGTCTCTGGTATCCTAAAGAATGAGACTTCACTCTTCTTGGATATTCAGACACAGACCTAGCAAGATGCAGAGTTGATAGAAATAGCACATCGGGCACTTGTCAACTACTTGGTAACAGGACAGTATCTTGGTTTTCAAGGAAACAAAGTAATGTAACTCTTTCTACAGCAAAAGCATAGTATGTAGCTCTTGGAAGTTGTTGTTCACAAATTATGTGGATAAAACAACAGTTAAGAGACTTTGGAATTGAAGATTCATGCACTTAAATCAAATGTGACAACACCAGCGCAATCAATCTCACCAAGAATCCAATTCTTCACCCAAAAGCAAAGCATATAGAGATTCAACATCATTTCATTAGAGATCATGTTCAAAATGAAGAAGTCTCAATTCAGTTTATTGATTCAAAGAATTAACTGGCAGACATTTTTACAAAGCCTTTGGAGAAAAATCAATTTGAGGTTATTCGTTCCAGACTCAATATCTTAAAGTCTAAGGAAGTTCGGACTCGGGCTAAAAGTCTAAAGACACTCAGACTCAGACTATCAAGATTCACGACTGTAAATTATTTCTATTTTAGAAATTTATCTCTCGGATAAAATCTCGAAAATGTACGATCATCTATTAATTTGTAATTGATTGATGTTATCTTCCCAGTTTACGTGATTATTGCAATCTTTTCTTTTCGAAAAAGAAGTTATTTTTGAAATGACAGTTATCTATTTTTTTCAAAAAAGCAGTTTTTTTTTTAAAAGGCATTTTTATTTTTCCTTTTACGTCGTTCCGTGTGCCTAGCTTCGATTGATTTATATACTGTTGGTTCTTCTTTGTTTTACTCACAAAACCCTAAGAGAGCACAAATCTTCAACTTCTCTTTTCTTCTCTTGTCTAATCCTCAAAAAAATTTCACCTTTCTTACGAAACAAGCTTGGAATCTCTCAAAGACCGTGAAGAATGTCGTCTCAAAGAAAGTCTTAGAGAATCGCGAACAAGGGACCACAGCAAATGCGTGGGAGTCCTACGCATTTTTACCTCACCGAGGAAGAAGAATCTCCCAGACAGCAGCAGAGCCCACAACATTCTCAACAGCGTCCATCTCCTCCATCTACACCTCGGAATATTGAACATCGAGAAGAGGAAGAAATCATCGAAGATGCTACGGAGTAACCCGTAAGAACTCAAAAGCCCGCTTTTATTTTAAGCTTTACTCTGCTTTGAAGAAGGCAAAGTACTCCCTTGAACTATATTGATGAATTTTTTAAAGAGAAAGGGTATCAAAATGAAACCCACTTTTACGAACAATGAAACAATTGGGAATTGCTCCTGCGAGATCAGCCAGAAGAAGCATTTGCAAATATCCCAACAATCCACGTGTTGGAGGGCTGAGTCAACCTGATGGAAATGATGATGATAGGATGTACACTCATTTTAAGCCTAGAATGCGTGTTGCGGCGAAAATCCGAAGTAAAAGGACAGATCTATTTCGCTCGGAGGAACACAAGCGACCGTACTCTAAGTTGCTAAAGTGTGGTGTGATTAACCCTAGAAGTGTGGATTTCGATTTTCTTGATTCTTTGAATGTTAAGCTGTGAGAGAAATTCGATCTTCTTCAACTAAAACGGTTTTGTTCTGAAATGACAAAGGCTTATGCTAAACTCACTGCTTACTTCTATTCTAATTTAAGTTTCTTGAATGCGAATAGATTCTCTTTCAGAGTTCGAGATCAGGACTATGTAGTTGACAAGGATACATTGGCTGATGTGATTGGGGTTGAAAGAGGGAAATTCCAACCAATCAGTGTGTCTATTGGACATGCGACGGTAGAGCTTGTTCGGGATAGAATGGTGGAAAGAAAGATTTCATATTTGAGTATGAATGCCTCAAATATTTTGCTTCACAAGATAGTAATTAACTACCTCAGACCCAAATCGACTTCGAAGACCGATGTTTCAAACTCAGAGGCAAAGCTGATGTATGCCATTAATGCTGGCAAAAAATTCTCTCTTCCACACACTATCATGTTCCACATGTACAGAACGATGGTGAAAGATAAGGGCCAACTTCCTTACTTAGCACTTGTCACTAAGTTTCAGACATTTGAACATTTAGCCTCCCAAGATTCTATGTGTTCGAACATGCAATCAAATGGTGGTGGGACTGAAAATGGTCTCCAAAATGCGTTTGAAGGAACTTAACAAGGCTTTGGAGCGATTCAAGGAGAAAACCCTTGTCAAGACTCTCCCAGTCTCTTTGGCTGCAAAACAGAAAGGGAAGGAGCCCATGGTTGCTCCATCCAAGAAAAGAAGAGCACTCATCTTGGAGGATGAAGGGAATGAGGATGATATCACAATTTTTGCTCTTGCATTGAAAAACTTAAGTCGTTATGTTCCAGAGACAGAGGAGAGACAGAATCAAGATAAGGAAGAGATCGAACAGAGGACTGGAGAGAGAGAATCAATGAAGAAAGAAGCAGAGGAAGAAAGGATTGCGGAAGAAGAAGAAGAGGGTAGAGGTGAACAAGAGGAAACAGAGCATGAAGAGTACTTCTCACCGCCTAAAGGTAATAAAACAGGGGGAGATACTGAGAAAAGAGGTACATCTTCAATTGCTGCTACTAGTGAAGGAGTGAGTCGTTCACCTACAGATCCAAAAGACATATATGCCTCTCAATTCCTTAAGGAAGGCCATGAGGTTTCATCACCAAATATGAGTGATCGTGCTGACTTACCATCATCTACCAATACACCTACTGATCGTGCAGAAGCCAGTACTCAGACTGATAATTCAGCAGACTTTCGCAGAGTGCTTGATGTTAATGGAGATGCGAGGCCAAATTTATGCTCTGAGATGTGAAGTTCAAAACTTGCAGAATGCAAGTCAAGCCTCTTGAGTTTCTTTGCATGATCAAATTCATGCCCTTACTCTTCAAGTTCAAGCAAATGCCAAGGGTGAAGATGTGGCTCAATTTGAAGGAGGATTTGAAAAAGCTGGAAGGGATTGTCCGCTTAATGGGAGATTTCAGCTTGTTCGTGTTCCAAAAGCAATCCTAATTCCATTCTCTTTTCGTCTCTACCTTTTTAATACTAACAAAAAAGGGAGAGATGTTGTGCAGATTTGAGATTTGAGATTTAACTCTTGACTTTTTTGATTGACTTTACTTTTGTGTTTAGCTATTTGGTTGTGACTGGATTTGGATTTGGATTGTTTGATTGTTTGTTTATTTTAAGCACTATTGGTATTTCATGGCAATGATAGTTGCTCATTTACAGGACTAACTTATTTCTTGTGGATGCTGATTTTAATGTTATCTTTACTAAGTCAATTATCTTTTATGAGATATCCATGTTTGCTTGAGTATTGTTTTGCAGGTCAAAGTTATCCAAATCTGCAGGAAAGTTTTGTCACCATAAAAAAGGGGGAGATTGTTAAAGAAAACTTCCTTGAGTGTTTTGAAGTTAACAAAACGTTTCCATCAATCTAGTCTGAAGACTTGCAGACTCTTTCATCAAAGTCTGAAGACCACCGGACCGCCAAACTCAAGACTCAAAGTCTATCCTCATTGACAGTTTCTAGACCGTCAAAGAAGGCTTATCCAGAACTAAGTATTTCGTTAAGGATTTGATTATATTGACTGAATAAGATCTCTTGGCTGGATATAGCATGTTGGAATCTATTATTCAAATTGAGATTGATTCAGGGATTTTGGATCCATTGATTGGCAAAGTATACTTGGAAGGTTCTACTTATGGAAACCTAGATCTTGATTGTATGGGCGAGCAGGATTGGTGGGCTATCGTCATATTCCTTAAATAACTCGAAATCTCCCTAATTGATTCTGTCCAACGGGTAGATTGGAAGAACTCCTTTGGTAAGTGCCAACGGGTGTGATGGCATGAAGGAGTATATAAGAAAGACATTCCAGTTATTCGAGTGTGTGCGCAATAGAAGAATTCCAAAGTCTGAAGCTCCTTATTCTTTGTCAATTCAATTGTTGAGCGAAATCTTGTACTCAAAAGAGAGTTTATACCTTTATGAGACCTTGAGGAAGTGTAGCAGAGTCTCTACACTATGGAATCAAGGAAGAGCTATCTTGTAACAACTCTTTTGATTCTTAGTGAAATCCGGCCGGTGGGGCAATGTTAGTGCGGAAGAGTAGACGTAGGCTTGGATTAAGCCGAACCACTATAAACCTTGTGTTCTTATTCTCTTCCCTAAGCTCTTTTACTTTGATCGTAATTCTATTTGATTATTAAAGTCTAATTTCCTTTTCATAATCTATTGTTGAACAGAGTTGCTTTAAAAGTAAAATCATTCACTTCACTCTGGAAAATTTATTTTCGCACCTATTCACCCCCTCTAGGTGCTCGTAGTAGCTTTCACACTCACAATGCTTTGACCTGATTGTGATTGCACTATGGTGTATGTAGAAGGATAGAAACCATTTTATATTCAAGAAAAGCCCCCTTAATTCTCATCACACCCTGTTTAGAGCCAAAACATTACAAGAAAGCTATGCTACATGGATTCCTAAACCAAGAAGGCAGAAGCATGGCGACAACTTATAGAGCAAATGGCAACCCCCAAGCCCTGGCTTACTCAAAATCAACATAGATGCATTGTTTGGACAAGCCTTCACAGCATACACAACAACAAACTCAAACCAAGAAAAACCCTGGGCCAATGTTTTGGACATTGTTTAGCATTACCTCGGGCACTAGTCAGGCCAAGTAACCCCTCAACCACCATTCCCACAATTCCCAATTTAACCTGGGCAGCAATTCAAATTAGTTCAAAAGCTATGCAAGGTCCACAAAGGATTGCATAAAAGGTCAGTCACGCCTCAGGTACAAACAACGACCCCCAAATCTCGAGCACCAGTGAGAAAATGGTTCGACCTGAACCAAATCATAAAACACGAAGAGCACGAACCTGTGAATGGCGTCCCCTACACCCAACCAACGGAATAGACCGAACCACCCTCACCAAACAAGGCTTAAATCTTCCTCCATTAACATGCAGATTGACCATTGATGACAGGGGATCAACAGATCTGGTGAGCGAATCGGATGTTGCCACACTTCAACTACCCATACATCATGTGATTACTCGTGAGATTAATCTAAACCGAGAAGTTGGTGCTGATTACTTCGAACCAACCAGCAGTACCCCTGATTTTGGACAACTCCCCTGTCCACACAATAACTCAAACACAGATCATAGGGGAAAGAAAGTTCTGAGAAGAATACATAGTGTTGCCAGCAGTAACCTTCACACGAGCCCAAATCTGATAAGGAAAGAAAACGGTGGAATCTTCGGCAAAAAGCAACAAAATCCCTCTCCAATGCTAGACCCATTTTTAGCAGCCAAGCTGCAACCATCCCATCTTTGTCCATCGTTGTGGACAACGAACAAAGACACATAACAAATCTGGGAAAAGCAATAGCTGACGGTGGTACCCGAAACATCCGTGGGTCTAGCGAGAGGTTCAAAAGTGGAGAATGTTGCAGTTCCAATGCCAGCTTCGGGAGAGGGATGGATCTACACAGATTTGAGGCTGCAGCCGGGTGTGAGCGACCCACGAGCTCAGATCTGGACATTGATGAAGATGGCAGTGCTTCAAACTCCCAACAACGCTCCCCCTTGTCTGCAACTATGGCTTGTATCTGCAAGGACACCCTTGGGAGGATCATTGATGGGTTTACTAAATCCATAAAGGCGAAATCAGCTGAAATAGCAGAGGCACAAGCGTTGGTTGAAATCCTAGACTTTATTTCCTCAAAGATTGCCCCGAATAGACCAGAACAAGAGATACACATACACTCTAACTGTAGTAGGCTGGTGGCTGCAGTTCTCTCTTTAGACACCCTAAGTTGGGAGGTACAACCTTTAGTGGACCGGGCCAAGCACAAACTAGAAGACTCTTCGGGTATTATTTTAGCCCATTGCAATTGAGATATGAACAAGGTGGCTGACTGGCAGGCTAAAGCCTAACAAATGGGGTGCCTTCTTAGGAATTGGGTTAATAGTCCCCCGTCTACTCTTTTGGATTTATTATGTGTTGATGCTAGAGACTTTTGTATTAAAAACTTTTCTTACTAATGCATTTCAATATGTTTGTTCAAAAAAGAAAAAAACCAAATACGCGGTCTCATATCAAACCCATTAATCCATCTTAAGGGGAACAAGAAATAATCGAATATAGCCTAAACCTTGGGGCCCAAGTGTTGGAGAAATCTTCTTGAAGTGTTTTGAAGTTGACAAAACGTTTCTATCAGTCTAGTCTGAAGGCTTGCAGACTCGCTATTTAAAGTCTCGAAGACCTCCGAACAGCCGGACTCAAGACTCAAAGTCTATCCTCATTGTGAGTCTCTAATACGTTGAAGAAAGGTTATCCGTAAGCTGGATGTTTCGTTAAGGATTTAACCTTATCAACTCGGAGAAGATCTCGTGGCTGGAGAAGACATAACGAGTCCTTTGATTGATCGAAGATTGACTCGATAATTGAAGATCCGGTGATTGCCTAAATATTATTGGAAGGTTCACGCATGGAAACCGAGATCCGATTGTATGGGCGAACGATTGATGGGCTATCAACACGTTCCTTTTATAGCTTGAACAATCTTCCTAATTGATTCCGTCCAACGGGTAGATTGGAGCAATTCCTTTGGTAAGTGCCAACGGGTATGATGGCATAAAGGAGTATATAAGGAAGACGGTCTTAGTTGTTCAAGGTGTGCGCGATAGAAGAATTCCAAAGTCCGAAGCTCCTTTTTGTTTAGCCAGTTCCTTTGAGCGAATACTTGTATACAAAAGAGAGTCTATATTTGTGAGAAATCTTGAGGAGGTGTGGTAGAACATCTACACTCTTTGTGGAATCAAGGCAAAGCCGTGCTGTAACTTCTCTTTTGTTCATAGTGGAATCCAGCCAATAGGCTGTCAGTGAAGAAGAGTGGACGTAGGCTTGATATAAGCCGAACCACTATAAACCGTGTGTTCAATTTTCTCTTCTCTCAGTCTTACTTTGATTATCGTTTGTCTCAAATCCATCAACTGTCTAGTATTGTGCAATTGTTGATAGAAAAATCTTTTATATACCTATTCACCCCCCTCTAGGTACTCATACTAGCAATATCAATTGGTATTAGAGCCTATGTACTTACTTTATTTGAAGTGTTTTACTTCGTAGTAAAAGATCCATGGCTAGTATGCTAGCACCAGGGCTGATGGAAGGGCAAAGCAATACCAGACCACCCTACTTTGATGGAAAGGATTACAACATCGGAAGAACAAGATGAAAGCTTTCCTACGATCAAAGGATCCTCCGGAATGGGACGTTGTAGAAAAAGGAATTACTCCTACCACTGCATCAGTCTCTAAAAGAGAGAAAGAAACTGTTGAGACCAGCGGAATGACTTAGGAAGAGATAATCAAGAGACAAGCACTCGATGCAAAAGCAATTTACTCCTTATATTGTGCTTTGTCACCAATTGAATATAATATAATATCTTCTTGTGTTACTGACAAAAGAAGTTTGGGACAGATTGCATATCACCTATGAAGGAACAGTCGAGTGAAGGAAACAAGAATCAACATTATTCTCGGTCAATACGAAGCCTTCGAGAATGAAACCAGGAGAATCTATATCGACATGTTTAGTCGTTTACGAGATATTGTGAATGGTCTTGAAAATCAAGGTCAACCAACTTCGATCCCATGAAGGTAAACAAGCTACGTGTGGACTCTCCGAGGATTGGAATCACATAAAGACTTCGATAAGAGAGATGCAAAGAATTATGCCACTATCTCGTCGACGAGCTAAGTGGAACTCTTGGTCTTATGAAGTGGAACGGATCAATGAAGATGAAGATCCAAAGGTAAGAAATCCATTGCATTAAAATCAAATGATGATTCCGATGATACAGATTTAAGAAGATGATATGGACGATGAGGAGCTTGCTCTCATGATAAGAAGATTGTAAAACTGAATAGAAAAGGAAGAAGGTTCAACTCAAAGAAACAAAGCTTTCAAAGACAGCAGACCAAGTCTCGTTGATGATGAGGAACCAAACAAAGACGTAGTCCTTTGAATGTAAGAAAAAGGGACACATCGGACCAACTGTCCTCTTCGAAGAAGAAGAGAGGAAAAGCTGAAAAATTTTGAAAAGCTCTCAAAGCCGAAACTTGGAGTGATACGAGTGTGAAGAAAGTGATCATGAATATGCCAATCTATGTCCGATGGCACAATCGGACTCGAGACTTACAGTGAATTTGAGGCAAGTAATTTTAAAATTCTGTCAAAGTTTCTAAATACATTGATGAACTATGTTTTAGTCTTAAGACTTCTCTCAAAAGAATTTCCGAACTGAAAAAGGAAAACTCAGCTCTAAATCAAAAGGAAAATGTTTTAGTAGAAAAAGTTAAAAGTCTAGACTTGACCACTCTTAAAGAAAATGAAGATAATCTTTTAAAAGAAAATGCTCTTTTAAAAACAGACTTATCAAATATTTCAAAGAAATTTTCAATAGGGTCTGAGAAACTTGAAAAAATTCTTTCAGCTCAAAGACCTTACTTCAATAAATCATGTCTCTACTAATCATGTACTACAGTTGCTGCATATGGATCTCTTCGGACCAACCAGAACACGAGTATTGGAGGTAAGAAATATTGCCTAGTAATTGTGGACGATTACTCCCGTTTACTTGGGTATATTTCCTTGCAAGTAAGTCCGAAACCTTCTCGTATTTTGAAAAGTTTGCTAAAAAGGTTCAAAATGAAAAATGATGTGTTATCTCAAGTATAAGAACAGATCATGGAGGTGAATTTGAAAATCAAGATTTTACAAAATTTTGTTATGAATCGGCTTTAATAATGTGTTCTCCTCTCCATATACTCCTCGGCAAAATGGAGTTGTGGAAAGAAAGAACAGATCTCTTCAAGAAATGGCTAGAACTCTTTTAATTGAAAGCAAGATTTCTTCACGATTTTGGTCAAGTTGTTTCAACAGCATACTATATCATCAATAGAGTCTTCTTAAGACCTATTCTAGAGAAAACCCCTTATGAGTTATTCAAAGATAAGAAGCCTATTGTTTCATACTTTCATGTATTCGGTTGCAAATGTTTTATATTGAAAAATGCAAAAGATCGAGTTGGTAAGTTTGAAGAAAGATCAGATGAAGGTATCTTCCTTGGATATTCTACATCAAGCAAAGCCTTCAAAGTCTATAACAAGAAGAGTCGATCGTGGAGGAGTCAATGAATGTCAAATTTCAAGACTCAACGCAAGATGAATCAAGTCAGACTCATCAAGAAGAGTCTGAACCTGCTCCAGACCTTCCAAAGCTTACAACTCAAGAAGCATCTCATACTCTGGAAAACCAGCATCAGGATGTTCGTGAAGATCCAAACAAAGTGAGAGATCATCAACCAGACAAATCAACAAGTAACTGGAAGCATAAGTCCAGTCATCCCAAAGATCTTATAATCGGCGAAATTAATGAAGGAATTCGCACCGGATCCAAAAGGCAAGAAGAGTCTAGTCTTTGTGGCTCTCGTTTCTGAAATTGAACCAAAAAGCATAGAATAAGCTTTATCGATGAAAGTTTGGATTGAAGCTATGCAAGAATAGCTCGAACAGTTCAACATTAATGATGTCGGGAATTGACATCCAAACCAAAAGGTAAAACATTATTGGAGCTAAATGGGTGTTCAGAAACAAGATGAATGAGAAAGGAAAAGTCGTACGAAACAAAGCAAGACTCGTGGCCAAGGGATATACGCAAGAAGAAGGAATAGACTATGATGAGACTTACGCTCCACTAGCAAGGTTAGAAGCTATTCGACTATTACTTGTGTTTGCTTGTTATAAGAATTTTAAGTTATTCCAAATGGACGTCAAAAGCGCCTTCCTAAATGGATTTATCCATGAGGAAGTTTATGTGGAACAACCACCAGGGTTTGAAGACCCAAAGAAGCCGAGACTTAGTCTTGGACTAAAAAGGCTTTGTATGGTTTAAAGCAAGCACCTCGAGCTTGGTACGACAGATTAAGTAAGTTTTTAATACAAAATGGTTTTTTCAAAGGTAAAGTAGATACGACTTTATTTATCAAAAAAGAAAACAAAAGTTTCTTACTTGTTCAAATATATGTGGATGACATTATTTTCGAATCCTCTAATGAAAATCTGTGCAAAAAATTTTCTAAGTCTATGCAGGATGAGTTTGAAATGAGTATGATGGGAGAGTTAACATTCTTTCTTGGTCTTGAAGTAAAACAATCAAGGGAAGGAACTTTTATTTATCAAGAAAAATATGTTAATGATCTTGTCAAAAGGTTTGGACTGGAAAAGTGCAAAAGACCGACATACCAATGTCAAGTTCTTTGAAGATAGACAAAGATGAAGAAGGGAAGAAAGTTGATCAAAAGCTGTACAGGAGCATCATTGGTTCACCTCTTTATCTTACCGCTTCTAGACGACATTTTGTTGAGTGTTTGCATCTACGTGCTAGGTTTCAATCGGATCCTAGAGAATCCCATCTCGGTCTGCGAAACGCATCATTAAATACGTTGCTTCATCATCAAGCATCGGTCTTTGGTATCCTAAGAAGGAGACTTTAATCTTCTAGGATATTGAGATGCAGATCTGGTCGGTTGCGAGTTGATAGAAAAAGCACTTCGGGGAACTTGCCGGTTGCTTGGAACGGGGACGGTGTCTTGGTTTTCAAGTAAACAAAGACTTTGTGTCCCTTTCAACAACAAAAGCGAGTATGTAGCCCTTGGAAGCTGTTGTTCGCAAATTCTATGGATAAAACAGCAGCTAAGAGACTTTGAAATTGAAGACTCGTGCACGGAGATTAATTGCGACAACACCAGCGCTATCAACCTCACCAAAAATCCAATTCTCCACTCAAGAGCAAACCATATAGAGATTCGACACCACTTTATTAGAGACCATGTTCAAAATGGAGATGTTTCAATTCAATTTGTTGACTCAAAGAATCAAGCGGCGGATATATTCACAAAGCCTTTGGAGAAAAATCAATTTGAGTCTATACGTTCCAGACTCAACATTTTGAGGTATGAGGATATCAAAGTCTTAAGACTTTCAGACTCAGACTTACAAGACTTCATCTGAAAGATAGTCTTGGTACGTCCGTCAGATTGTAAGTTTTTCTCTCTTGAATCTCATCTTGAAAAGGTACGATCGTCGTTGTGTTTAAATTGTTGCTATATTGGCGAAATTATTGCATCGTTTCATTTTCAAAAAGGAAGTTATTTTTGAAATAGCTATTTCTACGGAAAAAGACAGTTATTTTGAAAATGCATTTTTTTTTAATTTCCTTTGTGACGGTTCGTGTATCCCTCTTTTTAACCGATCGTGCACTTTGTCGATTCCTCTTCACTTTTCTCTCAAAAACCCTAGAAAGCATCAATCCTCCATTCCCGTTTGTCTTCTTCGTTTAAGCCTCAAAAGTTGTCATCTTTCTGGGAAAGTCAAGCAAGGAATCTTCCAAAACCGAGAAATATGTCATCTTCAAGAAAGTCTTCGAGAATCGCAAGTAGGGGACCACGGCGAATGAGTGAGGGGCCTACGCACTTCGATCTTGCTGAAGAAGAAGTGACTCCCGGAACAGCAAGCGAGCCCACAACATTCTCGCAGCGTCATTCTCCTCCATCTAGTCCTCAAGGCGTTGATCATCAACAACGAGGAAGAAATCATCGAGGATGCGAGACCACTCGTAAGAGTTCAAAAGCCCGCTTATATTTACCAGTTATATCGTGCCTTAAAAGGAATTCGTACTCCTTTGAACTACATTGATGATTTTCTTAAAGACAAAGGACATGGGAACGAATATATCTTTCTGAAAAATGGAAAGTTTGGGAATTGCTCGAAAAGGGGTGGCTGAGGAAACCCTTGCAAATATCCCAAGTGATCCTCGTGACTGGGGGCCGAATCCTGTAGATGGGAATGATGATGACAAATTGTACAGTCAATTTCAACCAAAAATGGGTGTTGCGGTTGAAAATCAAGGAAAAATGGGAGATTTGTTCAGATCGAACGAGCAAAAGGATCTGTACTCGAAATTGCTGAAACGTGGGGTAATAAACCATAGGAGTGTGGATTTTGATTTTCTAGATCTTTGTGAATGTGAACTTGAGGAAAAGTTCAGTTATCTTCAACTTGAAAAGTTCGCTCTCGACTCTACAGAGGTCTATGCTGAATTAACGCATATTTCTATTCAAATCTAAGCTTTTTGGATGCGAATAGATTCTCTTTCAGCGTTAAAGACCAAGACTATGTTGTGGATATGAATATCTTTGGCAGATGTGTTAGAAGTTGAAAGAGGAAGATATCAACCAATCAAAGTTTCCATTGCTCGGGCCACACTTGAGCGGTGAAGGACAAGAGAACAGATGAAAAGATCACCTACTTAAGGATGGGTGCATTCAACATATTGCTTCACAAGATTGTGATTAATTGCCTCCGACCGAAATCAACTTCCAAGACCGATGTTTCAAGTTCGAGGCCAAGCGATGTATGCCATTCTCTTTGGAAAAAGGTTTTCTCTCCCTCACACCGTGATGTTTCACATGTATAGAGCAATGATGAAGGACAGAGGTCAACTCCCTTACCCAAGCCTTGTTACGAAGTTATTCGGACATCTGAATATTCAGCCTCCACAAATCTTTTGTGTTCGACCATGAGATCATATGGTGGTAGGACTGAAAATGGTGACCAAAATGCGTCCGAAGGAACCGAGCAAGGAGTTGGAGAAATTCAAGGAGAAGACTCTGCAAAATCTCATCAAATCTCTTACGTAGCTAAAAGAAAAGGGAATGAGCCCATGGTTGCTCCATCCAAGAGAAGAAGAGCTCTCCTCATTGAGGATGAAGATGATGAGAAAGACATCACCATCTCGCATTGGCTTTGAAGAATTTAAGTCGTCTGTTCCACGAGAAAGAATCGGAACAAATGACGAAAGAAGCGAGAGGAGAAGGAAGAAGAAGAAATAGAAGCTGAAAAAGAAACGAGAGGAGGAAAGACTGAAGAAGAAAGAAGAGAAGAAGGAGAACTGAGGAACACTCTTCTCCACCCGTAGGCATGGAAACGGGGAGATCGGGAGAAAGGAGTGAAGTCTTCATATCCCGATGCAAGTGAAGGAGTCGGTCGCTCACCAGCGGACCCGAGAGGATGTTTATGCATCTCAGTTTCCAGAGGAAGGTCATAAAGTTTCATCGCCAAACCTGCGAGATTATGCTGATCTACCATCGTCTGCATTTACTCCATCAGATCGAGCCGAAGCAAGTACTCAGACTGATAATGGAGCAGATTTTCGCAGAATCGTGGATATTCTCTTGGAGATGCGAGGTCAAATTTATGCCTTGGGATGCGAAGTTCAAAGCTTGAAGAATGAAGGTCAAGCTTCTTCTGTTCATTGAATGATAAAATGCAAGCCCTCTCTGTTCAGAATCAGGCCAATGCCAAGAGTGAGGAGATTGCACAACTAAAGGAAGACTTTAAAAGGCTGGAAGGCATCGTTCAGTCTATGGAAGATTTCCAACTTGTCCGCGTTCCCAAGCAATCTTGACTTCATCTCATCCTTTTTAATGATGACAAAAAGGGGAGAGATGCAAGATTTGAACAAAAACTTTTCATTCATTAAACTTTTAATTGTTTGTTGGATTGTTTTCTGGTTTGAACTCTGTTTGACTTTGTTTTGTGTCTGGATGAGAACTTAACTAGACTTGGACTTGACTGCTTCTATTAACTAATATTGATATCTTATGGATGGCTTCATCATATACCGGACTAACCTATTTTACGTGGTTGCAGATTCTAGTGTTATTACATTAGCCATTTATCTCTATAAGATATGCATATGTGTTGAGAAATGTTTTGCAGGTCAAAGATATCCAAATCTGCAGGAAAGTTTTATCACCATCAAAAAGGGGGAGATTGTTGGA
Source organism: Eucalyptus grandis (assembly GCF_016545825.1). Lineage (NCBI taxonomy): Eukaryota > Viridiplantae > Streptophyta > Magnoliopsida > Myrtales > Myrtaceae > Eucalyptus > Eucalyptus grandis. Next base: position 18,415,900 of record NC_052616.1, read on the forward strand.
GAAATCTTCTTGAAGTGTCTTGAAGTTGACAAAACGTTTCTATCAGTCTAGTTTGAAGGCTTGCAGACTCTACTATTTAAAGTCTGAAGACCTCCGGACAGCCAGACTCAAGACTCAAAGTCTATCCTCATTGACAGTCTCTAATCCGTTGAAGAAAGGTTATCCAGAACTGGATGTTTCGTTAAGGATTTAACCTTATCAACTGGAGAAGATCTCGTGGCTGGAGAAGACATAACAGAGTCCTTTGATTGATCGAAGATTGACTCGATAATTGAAGATCCGGTGATTGCCTAAATATTATTGGAAGGTTCTGCTTATGGAAACCGAGATCCTGATTGTATGGGGGAATAGGATTGATGGGCTATCAACACGTTCCTTTTATAGCTTGAACAATCTTTCTAATTGATTCCGTCCAACGGGTAGATTGGAGGAATTCCTTTGGTAAGTGCCAACGGGTATGATGGCATAAAGGAGTATATAAGGAAGACGGTCTTAGTTGTTCAAGGTGTGCGCGATAGAAGAATTCCAAAGTCTGAAGCTCCTTTTTGTTTAGACAATTCCTTTGAGCGAATACTTGTATACAAAAGAGAGTCTATATTTGTGAGAAATCTTGAGGAGGTGTGGTAGAACATCTACACTGTGGAATCAAGGCAAAGCTGTGCTGTAACTTCTCTTTTGTTCATAGTGGATCCCAGCCAATAGGCTATCAGTGAAGAAGAGTGGACGTAGGCTTGATATAAGCCGAACCACTATAAACCGCGTGTTCAATTCTCTCTTCTCTCAGTCTTACTTTGATTATCGTTTGTCTCAAATCCATCAACTGTCTAGTATTGTGCAATTGTCGAAGAAAAATCTTTTATATACCTATTCACCCCCCCTCTAGGTACTCATACTAGCAATATCACCAAGTACCAAAAGTGCTTCACAACTAAAGTCCGAAGAGGGTATTTCATATGACAATTATACCACATGACAATAACGCGGTATCTGAGCTAAAATTAAATGAGTTGGAGAATTGTCAAATGTGTCATGTCTATTGTTGCTCGACTTCAGTGGATTGGAAAATTTCAGCGCAATCATAATCCTTATGTGTTAAACCATTGACAAACGTTCAAGAAAGGAACGCAAACTCGATCTAGGGGTTTTGAGTCAAGATCTAGAACGATTCGATCACTCAATTAGGGCTTTGAAATTGAAGGCAAGCGAGCTCAAGCATAAAGTTTGGATTTAACTACATTGTATCTAAGCTGCAGGATGGTGGAGTTACAAGAAATTGAAGAACGGGATTTAACTACATTGTATCCAAGCTGTAGGATGGTGGAGTTGCAAGAAATTGAAGAATGGGAAAAGATAAAAAGGGATTGCAATACATGAAGGTAAAAGCCACCAAAGGCCTCTCGTTGACTTTGGATGAAGAACCGCAAATGCGGCATAACTTCCTTCATGAACTCGTTGACATTCTTCATCTTTGGCCCAGAATTCTTGAACGTCTTCTGTGGATACTGATGATGCACGTTGTTGGAGAAGACTTCCTTGCGTGTTTTGAAGCTGACAAAACGTTTCCATCAGTCTAGTCTGAAGACTTGCAGACTCTTTAGTCAAAGTCTAAGGACCGCCGGACCGCCAGACTCAAGACTCAAAGTCTATTCTCATTGACAGTTTCTAGACCGTCAAAGAAGACTTCTCCGTAATCCCGAGTATTTCATTAAGGATTTGACTCTATCGACTGAAGAAGATCTCATAGCTGGATATAGCATCTTGGAATCTATTATTCGTTTTGATTTACAGATAATTTAGATCCATTGATTGGCAAGCATACTTGGAAGGTTCTACTTATGGAAACCTAGATCCCAATTGTATGAGCGAGCAGGATTGGTGTGCTATTGTCATATTCCTTAAATAATTTGAAATCTCCCTAATTGATTATGTCCAATGGGTAGATTCGAAGAGCTCTTTTGGTAAGTGCCAACGGGTATGAAGGCATAAAGGAGTATATAAAAAAGATGTTCCAAGTTATTCGAGTGTGTGCGCGATAGAAGAATTCCAAAGTCTGAAGCTCATTGTTCTTTATCAATTCAATTGTTGAGCAAAAACTTGTACTCAAAAGAGAGTTTATACTTCTGTGAGACCTTGAGGAAGTGTAGCAGAGTCTCTACACTGTAAAATCAAGAAAGGGCTATACTATAACAACTCTTTTGATTCTTAGTGAAATCCAGCCGATGGGCTGTCAATGCGGAAGAGTGGACGTAGGGTTGGATTAAGTTGAACCACTATAAACTTTGTGTTCTTATTCTCTTCCGTAAGCTCTTTTACTTTGATCGTAATTCTATTTGATTATTAGAGTCTAATTTCCTTTTCATAATCTATTGCTAAACAAATTTGGTTTAAACGCAAAATTATATACTTTACTCTGCAAAATTTGTTTTCGCCCCTATTCACCCCATCTAAGTGCTCGTACTAGCTTTCACAATTGGTATTAGAGCTTGTGTACTTATTTAAGTTGAAGTGTTTTTTTTTTTTACTTCAGAGTTAACGATCTATGGCTAGTATGTTGGCTCCAGGTCTAGTTGAAGGGCAAAGCAACACAAGACCGCCTTATTTTGATGGAAAGGAATATAGCATATGGAAAAATAAGATGAAGGCATTCCTAAGATCAAAGGATCCTCTGGAATGGGATGTGGTAGACAAAGGAATCATTCCTAAAGCTGCAACAGTCTCAGAAAGAGAAAAAGAAGCTGTTGAGTCCAATGAAATGACTCAAAAAGAGATAACCAAGAGACAAGCTCTTGATGCAAAAGCAATTCATTCTTTATATTGTGCATTATTTCCTACTGAATATAATAGAATATCTTCTTGTGAAACAGCTAAAGAAGTCTGGGATAGATTACACGTCACCTATGAAGGAACTGATCGAGTGAAAGAAACCAGAATCAATATTCTGCTCGGTCAATATGAAGCATTCAAGATGAAACTAGGAGAATTTATCACCGACATGTTTAGTCGTTTTACAGAAATCGTGAATGATCTTGACTATCAAAGACAACCAATCTCTGGACCCATGAAGGTTAATAAGTTACTGCGTGGACTTTCCAAAGATTGAAATCACATAAAGACCTCAATAAATGAGACACAAAGAATCATGCCACTCTCTGTTGACGAATTGGTTGGCACTTTTCAATCTTATGAAGTGGAGCAAATCAATGAAGATGAAGATCCCAAAGGTAAGAAATCCATTGCATTAAAATCTAATGATAATTCTGATGTCACAGATTCTGAAGACGATATGGACGATGAAGAGCTTGCTCTCATGATAAGAAGGTTCAGAAAACTAAATAGAAATGAAAGAAGATTCAATCCAAAGAAACAAAGTTCTCAAAAGCTACAAAATAAATCAGCTGAGGATAATGAATCCAACAAGGATGTAATCTACTTTGAATGCAAGAAAAAATGACACATTAGACCCAACTGTCCCCTGCTGAAGAGAAAGAAAGGAAAAGCTGAGAAATATTGAAAAGCACTTAATGCAAAAACTTAGAGTGATATTGAGTGTGAAGAAAGTGATGATGATTATGCCAATATTTGTCTCATGGCACACTCATAATCAGATTCAGACTCTGAGATAGATTCAAACTCAGACAGTGAAATCGAGGTAAGTAATTTAAAAATTCCTACTAAAGTCTCTAAATATATTGATGAATTGTGTCTTAGTCTCAAAACATCTCTCAAAAGAATTTCCAAACTTAAAAGGGAAAATTCTACACTGAAGTAACAAGAGATTGTTTGGAAAGAAAAGTTCGAAAGTTTAGATAAAAGTGTTGTTACTTTGAAAGAAAATGTAGACAATCTTTCAAAAGAAAATGCATTCTTAAAAAATGATATCTCAAGTATTTCTAAAAGGTTTTCTATAGGATTTGAGAAATTGGAAAAGATTCTTTCAGCACAAAGACCTTACTTCAACAAATCAAGTTTAGGAATGACTGCTGAAACCATTCCTCTAATTGATTTTCCTAAGGTAAAGGAAATAATTAAACAAAGACCTACAAAAGATTCTTACAAAAATCATTTTCAAAATTTTTTTGTAAAACCTATAGGCCGCAATGCTCTTAAATGTTTTAAGTGCAATAGCTCATAGCATTTTGAGAAAAAATGTCATATGGTTTGGAAACCTGTTAAGAAGGTATGAGCAAAGATCGTATATTACACTAACACCAATGGACCCAAGAAAATATGGGTACCAAAAAAAGCTTGAGTTTCTTTTCTAAATGCAGGTCACTATCAAGAAAAAATGTTAAATGGTACTTGGATAGTGGATGCTCGAGACATATGACAAGAGACTCAAATTGTTTCATAAAACTTGTGCAAGTTAATGGTGGAAAAGTCTCTTTTGGAGGAAATAGCAAAGGAAGAATTGTGGGATACATAACTGTAAAGATTGGAAGCCTCACGATCAATAAGGTTTCCTTAGTCGAAGGACTCAACTACAACTTGTTGAGTATCAGCCAGCTGTGTGACACCGGTTTCAAAATCAACTTTCAAGAAGGAATATGTTCTAGAACCAGTAAAGACTTCTCTCAGATTTTCACGAGGCGAAGACATGGGAATATCTATCTCTTGGATATCAAACCAGAAAAATCTCAATGTCTAATCTCAATTCAAGAGGAAGCGAATCTATGGTACATAAAACTTGGGCACATCAACACGAAGCAAATAGCCAAGATCTCTACAAAGAAGCTTGTTCATGGACTACCCAATTTAACATACCAAAAGTCTTATCTATGCACACCATGTGTATTGGGAAAACGGGTAAGAAATTCATTCAAACCAATAAATCAAGTGTCTACTAATCAATGTACTGCAGCTCTTGCATATGGATCTCTTTGGACCAACCAGAACTCAGAGTATTGGAGGAAAGAAATATTGCCTAGTAATTATTGATGAGTATTCACGATTCACTTGGGTATATTCCCTAGCAAGTAAGTCTAAAACATTTTCTTATTTTATAAAATTTGCTAAGAAAGTTCAAAATGAGAAAGGATATATTATTTCAAGTATACTGACAGACCATGGAGGTGAGTTTGAAAATCAAGACTTTGCTAAATTCTGTGATGAATCTAGTTTTCAGCATTTATTCTCCTCACCTTATACTCCATAACAGAATGGAGTTGTGGAAAGGAAGAATAGATCATTACAAGAAATGGCTAGAACTCTTTTAATTGAAAGCAATATTTCTTCTCGTTTCGGAGCTGAAGCAGTTTCTACAGCGTGCTATATTATTAATAGAGTATTCTTAAGGCCTATTCTAGAGAAAACTCCCTATGAGTTGTTCAAATGAAAGAAGCCAATTGTTTCATATTTTCATGTGTTTGGTTGCAAATGTTTTATATTGAAAAATGCAAATGATCAAATTGGTAAGTTTAAAGAAAAATCGATGAAGGTATCTTCCTTGGATATTCAACCACAAACAAAGCTACAGTATACAACAAAAAGACTCAATCTGTGGAAAAATCGATGAATGTCAAATTCCAAGACTTTATGCAAAATCAATCGATTCAGACTCAACCTGAAGAATCTAAACATGCTCCAGATTCTATAAAGCATAAATCTCCAGAAGCAGCTCGAGACTTTAGAAGACCAGCAACAAATGATCATTGAAGAATCAAATGAAGATAAAGACCAACAGTCTGACAAATCAACCAGCAATTGGAAGCACAAATCTAGTCATCCTAAAGAACTCATTATTGGTGACATTAATGAGGGAATTCGTACAAGATCCAAAAGGTGTGAAGAGTCTAGTGATGTGGCTCTTATTTCTGAAATAGAACCCAAGGGCATAGAAGAAGCTTTAACTGATGAGAGCTAGATTGAAGCTATGCAAGAAGAATTCAAGCAATTCAAGTATCAATGATGTCTGGGAATTAACTCCTAAACCGAAAGGTAAATCTATCATTGGAGCTAAATGGGTTTTCAGGAACAAGATGAATGAGAAAGGAAAAGTCGTAAGGAACAAAGCAAGACTCGTGGCCAAGGGATATATGCAAGAAGAAAGGATAGACTATAATGAGACCTACGCACCGGTAGCAAGGTTAGAAGCAATTAGATTATTACTTACTTTTGCTTGTTATAAGAATTTCAGGTTATTCCAAATGGACATCAAAAGCGCTTTCCTAAATGGATTTATCCAAGAGGAAGTCTATGTGGAACAACCTCTCGGTTTTGAAGACCCAAAGAAACCGGACTACGTATTCGGACTAAAAAAGGCGCTATATGGTTTAAAACAAGCACCTCGAGCTTGGTACGACAGACTAAGTAAATTTTTAATCCAAAATGGTTTTGTTAAAGATAAAGTAGATACTACATTGTTTATCAAAAGAGAAAGTAAAAACTTCTTGCTTGTTCAAATTTATGTTGATGATAATATTTTTGGATCATCTAATGAAAATCTGTGCAAGAAATTCTCTAAGACTATGCAGGATGAGTTTGAAATGAGCATGTTGGGTGAACTATCCTTCTTTCTTGGACTTCAAGTAAAACAATTGGAGGAATGAATTTTCATTCACCAAGAAAAATATGCTAAAAAACTTGTTAAAAAGTTTGGCTTGGAGAATTGCAAAAAGACAGATATACCAATGTCAAGTTCCTCGAAATTTGGACAAAGATGAAGGAGGAAAAAAAGTTGACCGAAGCTATACAAGAGTATCATTGGTTCACTTCTTTATCTTATTGCTTCTAGACCTAACATTCTGTTTAGTGTTTGTATTTGTGCTAGATTTCAATCAAATCCCAAAGAATCTCATTTAAGTGCTGCAAAACATATCATCAAATACGTTGCATCTACTTCTAATCTCGGTCTCTGGTATCTTAAAGAATGAGAGTTTACTCTTCTTGGATATTCAGACGCAGACCTAACAGGATGCAGAGTTGATAGGAAGAGCACATCGGGCACTTGTCAATTACTTGGTAACAGGATAGTATCTTGGTTTTCGAGGAAGCAAAGTACCGTAGCTCTTTCTACAACAGAAGCAGAATATGTGGCTCTTGGAAGTTACTGTTCACAAATTATGTGGATAAAACAACAGCTAAGAGACTTTGAAATTGAAGATTTGTGCACTGAGATCAAATGTGACAATACCAATGCAATCAATCTCACAAAAAATCCAATTCTTCATTCAAGAGCAAAGCATATAGAGATTCGACATCATTTCATTAGATATCATGTTCAAAATGGAGAGGTCTCAATTCAATTCATTGACTCAAAGAATCAACTAGCGAACATCTTCACAAAGCCTCTAGAGAAAAGTCAATTTGAGCTTATTCATTCCAGACTCAATATCTTAAAGTCTGAAGAAGTTCAGACTCAGGGATAAAAGTCTAATGATACTCAGACTCGGAAGTTCAAGATTTACGACTATAAGTTATTCTCGTTTTTAGAAATTTATCTCACGGATAAAATCTCGAAAAGGTACGATTATCTTCCCCAGTTTTCGTGATTATTGTAATCATTCCTTTTCGAAAAAGGAGTTATTTTTTTAAAAGACGGTTATCTATTTTTTCAAAAAGACGGTTATTTTTTAAAAAGGCATTTTCTATTTTTTCTTTTACGTCATTTCGTATGCCTCTTTTTTGCTTTATATACTAATCGTCTCCCTCACAAATCCTAAAAAGCACAGACCTTCGTTTTCTTACTTTTACTATCTAGTTTAATCTTCAAAGCTCTCACCTTTTTTCGCGAATCGAGTTTGGAATCTCTCAAAGACTGTGAGAATGGCGTCCCAATGAAAGTCTTTAAGGATCGCCAACAGAGGACTACAACACATGCATGAGGGTCCTATACATTTTGACCTCACTGAGGAAGAAGAATCAGCAAGACAGCAGCAGAGCCCACAACATTCTCAACCGCGTCAATCTCCTCAAGCTAGACCGCAAGGTAGTGATCATAAAGCAAAGGAAGAAATCATTGAAGGCGCAGAACCCAACGATGGCGAAAGATAGAAGGCAACTTTCGTACTCAGGGCTTGTTACAAAGCTCTTCAGACGTTTTGATATTTGGCCTCCTAGGATTTTATGTGTTCGATCATGTGATCAAATGGTAATGGGACTGAAAATGGTTTCCAAAATGCGTTTGAAAGAGCTAGACAAGGTTTTGGAGCGATTGAAAGAGAAAACCCCTGTCAAGTCTCACCAAGGTTCTTTAGTTGCAAAACGGAAAGGGAAGGAGCCAATGACAGCTCTATCCAAGAAAAGAAGAGCACTCATTCTAGAGGATGAAGAGGATGAGGACGTTATTACCATTTCCGCTCTTGCACTGAGAAATCTACAAAGTGTTGTTCTAGCGATAGAGGAGAGAGAGGATCAAGACAGAGAAGAAGAAGAGGAAAGGAGTGGAGAGAGAGAAACAATGCGAAAAGAAGCAGAGGAAGAAAGGATCGCAGAAGAAGAAGAAGGCAGAGGTGAACAGGAGGAAACAGAGCATGAAGCGTACTTCTCACCTCCTGAGGGCATTGAAACAGGGGGAGTTGCTGAGAAAAAAGGAACATCTTCAAATGTTGTTACTAGTGAAGGTATTAGTCGTTCACCTACAGATCTAGAAGACATCTATGCATCTCAATTCCCTGAGGGAGGTCATAAGGTTTCATCACCAAATATGAGTGATCATGCTGGCTTGCCATCATCTGCAAATACTTCTACTGATCATGCAAAGGCCAGTACTCAAACTGATAATTCAGTAAACTTTCGTAGAGTACTTGATGTTCTTATGGAGATGCGAGGCCAGATTTATGCCCTGGGATGTGAAGTTCAAAACTTGTAGAATGTAGGTCAATCCTCTTTAGTTTCCTTGCATAATCAAATTCATGCCCTTGCTCTTCAAGTTCAAGCAAATGCCAAGGGTGAAGATGTGGCTCAACCGAAGGAGGATTTGAAACAGTTGGAAGGGATTGTCCAGCCAATGGGAGATTTCTAGCTCGTTCGTATTCCTAGGCAACCATAACTCCATTATCTTTTTATCTCTACCATTTTAATGCTGACAAAAAGGGAGAGAGATGGTGCAGATTTAAGACTTGACTCTCGTTTGACCTTACTTTTTGAATGACTTTTTACTTTTGTTTGGTTGTTTGGTTGTGACTGGATTTGGATTTGGATTGTTTGATCGCTGTTTATTTTAAGCACTATTGGTATTTCATGGCAAAGATAGTTGTTTATTTACAAGACTAACTTATTTCCTATGGATGCAGATTTAATGATGTCTTTACTAATCAATTATCTTTTGTGAGAGATATGTTTGCTTGAGTATTGTTTTGCAGGTCAAAAATATTCAAATCTACAGGAAAGTTTTGTCACCATCAAAAATGGGGAGATTGTTGGAGAAAACTTCCTTGCGTTTTTTGAAGCTGACAAAACATTTCCATTAGTCTAGTATAAAGACTTGCAGACTCTTTAGTCAAAGTCTGAAGACTGCCGGACCGCCAGACTCAAGACTCAAAGTCTATTCTCATTGACAGTTTCTAAATCGTCGAAAAAGACTTATCCAGAACTGAGTATTTCATTAAGGATTTAACTCTATCAACTGAAGAAGATCTCACGGCTGGATATAGCATCTTGGAATCTATTATTCGTTTTGATTTCAATTCAGATAATTTAGATCCGTTGATTGGCGAAGCATACTTGAAAGGTTCTACTTATGAAAACCTAGATCCTGATTGTATAGGCGAGCATGATTGGTGGGCTATCGTCATATTCCTTAAATAACTCGAAATCTCCCTTATTGATTCTGTCCAATTGGTAGATTGGAAGAGCTCATTTGGTAAGTGACAACGGGTATGAAAACATAGAGGAGTATATAAGGAAGATGTTCCAAGTTATTTGAGTGTGTGCGCGATATAAAAATTCCAAAGTCTGAAGCTCCTTGTTCTTTATCAATTCAATTGTTGAGCGAAAACTTGTACTCAAAAGAGAGGTTATACTTCTGTGAGACCTTGAGAAAGTGTAGCAGAGTCTCTACACTATAAAATCAAGGAAGGGCTATACTATAACAACGTTTTTTATTCTTAGTGAAATCCAGCCGGTGGGCTATCAATGCGGAAGAGTGGACGTAGGTTTGGATTAAGCCAAACCACTATAAACATTTTGTTCTTATTCTCTTCCCTAAGCTCTTTTATTTTAATCGTAATTCTATTTGATTATTAGAGTCTAATTTCCTTTTCATAATCTATTGCTAAACAGATTTGGTTTAAACGCAAAATTATATGCTTTACTCTGCAAAATTTGTTTTCGCACATATTCACCCACTCTAGGTGCTCGTACTAGCTTTGACACACGTCACGTCTACACCGAGGTCTACATTGAGGTCAACTATCAAAGAACAAACCGACCAAAAAAAAAACCATCAAAGAACAAAATTCGCTAATGATGGACACTAAGTCACTTACCCTACTAATGGTGGCAGGAAATTGATTTGCACCAACGCCTAGCTCTTCCTTGTCCATGTCAACTACGCTCATCTCGGATGATTACCAAAAAAACCCTAAACCTATTATATGGATGTCAAATCAATTCAAAACCTTTAAATTTTGTCAATTGAGTTATAAATCTTTTGGTAATTTGTCAATTTAGTCATTCCAGCCAATTTTAAACGGAAATTACTGATGTGAACATCGACTATCCTACATAATACACATTAACTTGACTAAAACTAAGATTGAAATTAAATCAGTCAGTAGTTTGATAGGAATTGAACTAAAAATTCAATGATGGTGTTTTTTGTTCACATATGTTGAAGCTAGTATTAAGTATGAACTCAACGCACGACGGGTTGATTTCCTAATAATTGAATTGAGGTAGTAATAGATGCGAGGGATAGTAACATGTTGAAAGGTTGGGTTCGTTAGTTTTATTAATGAATATGCATCAAAAATGGTTTCTAAGGAATTATAATTTTCATTGAGAAATTTCATTTCTTCAGAGTGAAGAAAATACCCATTTGCATTTAAATTGACACAATTTATAACCATCCACTTTGGAAGTGGTACATATATTGGTGCGAAACATAAAAGCTTTCAAGCTTCAAATACAATAGATTAGCACGAAAAATGGAACAAAAATACCTAAATCATTCTTGATTTTCAAAGGATAATACCGTTCATTTCTCACTACTACTCTCTTTTCCAAGAAGTAGCTCATAGTTGACTAGATTACATAGTGGAAAAAGCAACATACTTTCTTTTTCCACACAATCCTATGTTTTATTTTTGCCAATCACATAAAACACACACAACCAAATTCACGGACGATCAATCTCCATTTCTTCGTCTCCCAAGCAAACCACACACAACCCTCAGACAGCAAAGTTGACGACGGACCGGTACGTCTGTCCGGGCTGCCACCCAGCGGGGATCACGTTATTGGCAACCAGGGTCTTACCGGAGTCAAGAGAGGTGAGCTTGATCGAGAATGAGGCGCGCAGCTGGCCCGCGCCATCCAGCTTCCAAACCGCGCCCCACGACTGTTGCATCGGAAGCCAAGAGTCAGAGTCTAGAGCCTGCTTCAGGTTGACAGCGCCGAGCTTGCCATCCCCATCCTCGCACTCAATTAGCGCAGCGAAATAGTTGGGGTTCGAGCTGGAGTCAATGTGGAATGCCACCTTCACGCCGGGGAAATTGCACTCTACTCTGCTTGGCATTGTGAATATGTACACATAAATAGACTTTTAATAAGCAAGTTAGACTATCTGCTGATTAGTATAAGTCTGGTGAAAGCAAAGTTTCTCGTTAATTTAAAGCACTTTTCAATGCGTCGTATCTTCCTTTTTCCCTCTGCGCATCCGTTAAAATTGGAATTCACTTGAAAGGATCTATAGAGAAAGGATCAACTGTACGGACCTTTGGTATTGAATCTGCAGCAACCCGCATTGCGAAGTTCATCGGCCTTGCCGGGGCTCGCCATGGCTCCAAAAGCTGTGCCACTCAAATCGAAGTGAGCAGATTCAGCGACACAAGGGCCACCAGGGCATTCCTTAGTTATAACGACCATCACCGGGTTCCCGGAACAAGCCGCGTTTTCAGTGCATTTCACCTGAAATTTAATTGACAAGAGCTCAAAAGACTGCACTTCCTAAATACTACTTAATAATCTGTTTCAATAGGACAATATGTACTGAGTCAAATAATCTGTCTAAATACGAATAATTCAAACTACTTTTACTGGGAGTCTAGAAAGGTTGCCCTAGTAGGATGTTTTCATGACTTCTATTCCGCGATTATTAATTTAGGAAAAGCATATCTTGTGAACATATATTAACTTTGTCCGTGGCAAATTTTTCTGATGACGGCGAATATAAAAATAATTCAAGAGACACTTTTCTAGCAATAGAGAAAGCTGGTAACAAGCTCCACATCCTTTGCCTGATTTCAAAAGAGGAGGCCCTCCTGCGGACGCCATCGAAGAGAATGGGGCTTGGTCGACCTCATTCCCACACCAACATGCACACCTACGTACAAAATATCATACAATATATATATATATATATATATATATATATATATATATATATATATATATAATTTATGTGTATAAATACAAGTATATATATTTGCAGATCAGGTGAAATGTGTAATTACTAGAGTAGTATTGTTTGGCGTTGTACTTGCTTCCATTTTGACCTCTAACTCTATACATGTTTGGTGCAAAGCCAAAATCAATGCAAGTGATTGACCTAAGCTGCTTATATGTCCGAATCGAGCTATACTCGAAAGACTTGATGACTCAAAATTACTGAAAGGCGTGTAATGAGACCAATGCCACTTGCATAAAAGATCTTTACTCCGGGTGGATTGACCAAATAGAAATATAATGTCATTCCATCACCGTCGCTTTCGGCGCCATCGAGACTCCGTACCACATCGCACCTGATGAGGACCGATCGCCGTTGGACTGAACCTTCGAGATGTTAACCGATTTGGGATTGAAGCAGTGAGACGAGGTTATGAGGAGAGAAAGGAGAAGGGCGAGAGGGAAGCAAAATGATAGAGATTAAAGAAGCGCCATGGGATTGTCGAAACGCTTGAGTTAGGAGTTTGATTTCTCGTACTCATTTTGGGAGCTTAACGAGCGGGTATTTATAGTCAAATTGAGAGCACAAAATTCCACTAAATAGGAGTCCTTGTCGTCATTGGAGAATTTTCGGCCATAGTTTTTGCCTTTTGGCTATTATATATATATTTTTTTTTTATAATAGGGTTTGCTTGTGCCATAACTTTTCTTGCAAGCTGAATAGTCCGACGCAATGATCTCCGTAACTATATCCGCAAAGGATCGTGGTACGTTTGAATCGTTGAAGTGTGGATTCATGCGTATTCTGCGGAAAATAAAGAATTAGCAAGAGGGGTTTTGTACGCAGATTTTCATGAGGGCCAACCAAAATAGTTTGGATATCACACGTATGTGCGTCTATTCTTTGTACCTCCGAAAATACGTGTCCGTTCTTTGTACTTCCAAAAATACGTCTTAGACTTTAAAAAAAAGAAGAAGAAGAGAATTTAAGTCTTTTATGCGGTCAAGCTGATATAATACTTGGCTGATTTAATTGATTTTTCGGGGACCATTATATTTACTAGGGTTAATTATTAGAGCTCCCTTGGTACTCTAATATTTAAAAGAAAAAAAAAACGAAAGATAGATGAGCTAGATATTTCTTTTAGCCACAACATATGGTTAGAATGATTTGAAGGGGAAAAAAAAGTTAGCGTAAAGAACCTCGTCAATAGACAAGACACTGATCGACCAATTCTTTCATTTTTTGGCTTCAAAAATGCAAGGAAACATAATGGGATCTCTCTTTTTCTTTGGCTGGGAGAAGATTTATCAAAATATGGCATGAGACACTTCTGATTCCTCGACATAATTCCATGAATATGGAAAGTATAATATGAAAATAATGAATTATTTTTTTCTCATTTTCCTTGCAGATAAAAATCATATATGGATATGGAAAGTAAGAAAAGAAAAAAATTCATCTATCTTTATACTGTTTGCATAACAACATCAAGGGAACTCCCGATTTGTATAGTTAGTTGAGGCATCGACACAAGTCTCCCAAGTCCATACCTCGTACGACGTTGGAATATTCGATATTAAGTCAAATTGACGCTTGTTGACACTTCAAATTTTCATTTTCATTTAGGGTTTAATTGTATAGAAAATTAGTGATTAATTTTTAATGTTAAAAATATCATTAAAATTGCATAGCATATAGATATTAGGAGTATTTGCATTAATAATACTAGAATTTATAGAAAATATAAAAAATTATTATAAAAAATTGATTAATTTAAAAATAAAAAATTAATTAATTAAAAAATTAATCGTTAAAAAAATAAAAAGAGAGAGAGAGAGCGGAATCGGCGGGGGTCGACCCGGACCCCTTTTTCTTTTCGGCTGGGCTTGCCCCAATCCCTTTCTCTCTTTTATTTCCATCCATGCGGGCCGGCCCATCATTCCTTTTCCCAAGCCCGGCCCGCGTACTGGTCTTCTTCCCCTTCATGCTGTTCCCGCTGCTGCAAAAAGGAGGGTACAAGCCAGAGAACAGAGGATCGCGAGGGAGCTGAGATTGTGGCGTGATCCGTGGGTCGGGGTCAGGCCGACCGGTAAGCTGGATATGGCAGAAGCCATGAGCGCTTGCAGGTTGTCCTTAAAAGAAAGGGGGCTGGCTCACTTGAAGAAAAAAATCGGCAGAGAGAAATCGTAAGAGAGAGCGGCTGAAGTGAGGAGTTCTCCGGTCGCTTGGCCACGCCTGACTCTCGTTCGACCACCATGGTGGTTATCCTTTTAGTCCCGACCTTGCTACCCCCCACCTCGGAAACATTGAGGGGGCAGTCGGCCATTGCTCGATTCATCTCGAGCTCACCCTCCCGTCGCCGTCTCCAAAGCTGAGTAGGGACCTCCTCGTTTCAAACGCTTATCCCTGTGAACCCTTGCGGCTCCACCATGTTTTGGTCCAATCAGAAGCCGAGACTTGTTCTTCTTGTTAGTCCACAAGCATGCCGGGTCTGAGGGAGCTAATGTTGTTGATTTCGGATGCTTTTTGACGATGTCTTTGAGTTTGGCGTTGACGTCGAGTCCTAAAAAGTGGTTAATATCATTCTACTAGTCCATGCTCACCACAGGTTTGACAATATGTCCAAGCCAGCCTAGGCGCTTGCGTTACCGATTCCCAGTTATTCTTGAACACGTATGGGCAGGTTTCACATGTTAAAAACCTCTTGTTGTTTGTTGGTCGTCATTTGCATCATCGAACCAAATCTGGACCACCACTTTTTTTGTGTTCCCACTACACGTTTTGCAAATTTTCCAACGTGTCTTTGTGGTCCTTGTTAAAGAACAAAGATCAAAAACACAGATTATAGATGCTGATGAAAGTAGAAAAGCAGAGTAGGAAGCTGAACAAGCTAAAGCAAAAGCTGAGCAAGCTCGAAATAAAGAAAAGCTGAGCTGGCAATCTATGAAGAAGTCGAAGAAAAGAAACAGAAGCTGAGCTGGTAATCCGTGAAGAAGTTGAGTTGGCAATCCACGAAGAAGCTAGCTATATAGAAGATTAAAATCAGAAACAGAAGTCGAATAATAAGCTGCACGCGTGTCAATGTAACAGTGTAGTCATTCTGTTGTTCAATCTTGTAACTGAAGTTGTTAAGTCAGTTTTGGAAGATAGTTTAAGTTGTTAACTCGATGTAAAGCTTCATGAATGAAGAAGAAGGAAATAGAATATCTTGGTTCTCTCTATTCTCTCTGGTTTTTATGAGCAGTAGAACTTCGTAAGATTGTATAGAACGAGAGGAGAAGAGAAATGTTATTGACTGATGTATTGATCATTTAGTAATCACAATATACAGAGTTCTTTCTTTCGTATACATCTTATCTTATGTCTTCTATTTCTTCACAGTCCTCGCCGACGAGGAAGCGTTGGGAGTCTAAGATATTCTGTCGGTTTGTCTCTCCGGTCCGTACACTCTGTATATTCGTTGTTTTGTGGTCATAAGTGTGAGGTGTCGGCGGCCAACGGTAGTTGAGATGGTCAGTTTGCATTCCTTCAGAAATATGTGATCTGCAATGAGTTTTCCTTGAGATTTGCTGCGTTATATTCATTTCCCGTTGGCCTCCTGGATATTGTGGCTGTAAATAACGAGTGGCTTCGGATGGTCGGCGATGGTGTCGCGAGGTGATCGTGATGGTGGTGGCTAGCGACGATGTGGGGTCGTCGTTTTTGGTCGATGGTGGCTCGGCGATGGGTAGGTTGAATGTGTCTAGACAATCCTCGAAGGCGGCGAGAGAGAATGCGATCAGAAGATGGGCTTAATAAACCGTAGGTTTAATGAGAGTGGGCTTGAGCATTGAAGTTGAGCTTGGTTTGATTTATTTTTGATATTTCCGAGTTGGGCCAGGAATATTTTTGAAAGAAAGGAGATTTTAGTATGGGCTAGAGAGTTTGAGAGGGCTTGATGCAGGAGGCCCTAATTGAGTCCTTGGGGCCAACTTTGTCCGAGTCCCTTATTCGGAATTAAATCATTTTTTAAAATATTTTTAAAAAATTTAAAGATTCGAAAATATTAAAATTAAACAAAATAAGAAAATGTTTGGAAATAGGTCTTCATTAAATTCTTGAGTTTTAGCATTAGGTGTGGCCTGGTTTCACTTTATCAATATACATGTAGCTTAGTCCTAGTGGAGTATTCTTTTGAAAGAAATTAAATATAACTTGGTTTTAGCTCATGGGGATCATGTCTTGAGGCTCATAACATGGCCATATATATTCTTTGTGCAACTTGTATCGGGTTTTCTTTTCCGTGTTTACTTCAAAGTTTACTTCAAAGTCACTTTGATGCTTTGGTATTTGCTTACCACATTGTCTTTTAATAAATTAGTTATTTATTGCTTTCTTAGAATACTTTTAGGATTAGTTTAGGCTTTGATGAAAATGAACCCTACAAAAACATTTGCATGCTAATTTAGCAACTTTGATGCCTTTAGGACTATAATGGGTAATCAAGACCATGTGACCATTTAAGTAATGGCCTTCCAAGTTAGAGATATTGAAAAGGTGCTATTAGAAATTAGCATAATGTAGTTCCTGACCTTAGAATCTCTGATTGTATAGGAATTGTGACGACACTCCCGCTCTCGATTGGCTTTTAGCTGACCCGGTAGGCTAGTAGTGACTCCTAGAAATATGTTATAAAGAACTTACAAACTGAAATCCAACATCACGAAATGTATGGATTTGGGAGAATCCACATCTAATCAAGGATCATTGGCCCAAATTAGACAATACCTTTAAAACCTATATATATATATCTCTTCTCTCTATGGATGGAAAAGGCAAGTCACGACAATGCTATAAGGACTTTTTTTTAATGAGTGCTACTAGCTAATTGGGGTCGATTAAAGACTAAGCGGGGTATAAAAGTATACATCACTTCCTACGCCTCAAATACTTTTAGGCAAGAGACTTAATTACACTAATTAATTAACTAATGTCTTTTTGGTACCTAAACTTGTTCATAAGCAATCTAGATTGATTTTAAATCTATCCATTAAGTTGATTATATAAGTACGCAATCATTAAAATAACAATCAACAGCTAAAAGAAAAATTAAAAAATGCCAATCTAAACTAGGCTAAAGGGAAATGATAATCAACATATCGAAAGTGCGCAATCACGTCATAATTGAAATAAAAATGTGTAAATAGCGACCTAGCATTTGTATGTAAGAACATTCAAACCCTATTTTATAAACTTTTTAATTTTGAGTATAATTTTTTTTTTTATCAAGAATTTTAACATATTTTAAGAGAAAACTACTCAAAACTAATTTTTAAGCTTTTTCCTAATTTTTAGCAAAAATTAAAAAAATTCGGAATTTTTAAAGTTTTTTATCAATAAAAAATATTAGTACAATATTCTGGAAATATGGACTTGGTGGGCTGACATGGAAATCTTGGGCATGAATTGGCTTGTGGGCTTGAGTCACTACTTGGGTCATTATATTAGGCTCCATCTTTTAATAAGGCCAACCCACTAAAGAACAAATTTCGCCCAAGCGATAAAATAAGCTCAAATTCTTTAGGACCGAATCAAGCCCGAAATCATTAAAGCCTAAGTCAAACTTATATTAGTGTTATGGCTGCACTAAGCCCTTTTCTATATCCTCCCGCCTGCTGCAGATGAAGGAAGACCTTGAAGCTAGTTCCAGAACACTTCAAGGCTTACTCAATGAGCAAAACATTCGGCTTTCGAACGGAGCACATCCAAAACCATCGATGTAAACTATGTTGGTCCACAACCGCCGGGCCATCATAGACCACCGTGTCGATTC
This sequence comes from Eucalyptus grandis, assembly GCF_016545825.1. Classification (NCBI taxonomy): domain Eukaryota; kingdom Viridiplantae; phylum Streptophyta; class Magnoliopsida; order Myrtales; family Myrtaceae; genus Eucalyptus; species Eucalyptus grandis. The sequence goes on from NC_052616.1 coordinate 18,434,259, forward strand.
ACCACACACATTCTGGCCATAAACACCATCCATTTCATCTATAGCAACCATCACAAGAGCAATACCAGAAATCAACATTGTGTGTGCGCGGGCTGACTTGGTCATTTTATCGAACACGTAATGAGCACTTTTGCATGAGTGTTGGCATATTGAAAACAGCCCAAAAATCAGCATCCAGATTAAAAACAACGTGCAAACGTATTAAGAAACGTTAGTCTAACACCAGGTTTGCTCTTATTCTTGTTCATACCAGAGCTGGGTCTCGACACTCTCTTCTCAAACTGCTACCAAACCGAGAGGAAAACAAACTCGTATCGTGACTTTCAAAAGCATTTTGTCAAGCAGTTGTGGGTACTGCCAATTCTGAACTCAATTAGGGAATAGGAAATTTTTCTATCCAAAATCAAGCTCCAGAACAACACCACCATTACAAAATCATCCTGGAAAGGCTTTGATTCTTAGCTATTCACACACAAGTAGTGCTGGCACAAGTTATCATTAACTTTCACTCGAAGCGGAGCAAAACCGAGGAAGAAATATTACCGCGTCCGCGAAGCGAATCTAAGCCGTGAATACTGGTTGAATTGACGAAGGAAGCTTCGCTATCCGTCCGTGGTTAAAATCTACATCGATGGAAGCACAGTGGTAGCTCTACAGCTTTTGACCTCCATGCACCAGCAATGAAGATTAGCGCCTGCAACGGAACCTCAAATAGGAGCCGCGTCGCTGCGTCCTCCTTTCTTTTGATGCATCCTCTTCGACAAAGATCCAAACTCACTCTCAGAAAATCGTTCACCCTTTCGTCTGAACCTCCTTATCAGAGGGGAAAACCTTTGCATTTACCCCTCAGTATAGCTCCACAACCGCCGATTTCTCTCTTTTTCTCCCTGTGGCGTCTCTCTTGTATGCGTGTCCAGTTGCTGAGGAAAAGGAAAAATGCTCTCTCTCTCTCTCTCTCTCTCTCTCTCTCTCTCTCTCATTATTACAATTTTCAAAAGTAATAATTAATAATATTTTTAATAAAATCTAATAAGTATTAATTCAAATGCTCATTATACCTATATGCTATGTAATTTAATGGAACTTATTTTTGTTTTGGGGCCAAAGTTTAACCTCTAATTTTCTATGCAATTTATCATCAAATGGACATTCAAAATTGAGGTATCACAAATGCTTGTATTGAAGTTGCTCGTACTTGTACAATCTGTTGATGATTTAATCGAATTACCAATCAAAGTTAGCTTCAATCATAATGTATTGAACGGAAGAAAAGCCCACAATAACAACTAGATGGTTTGAGATGAGTAATACAAAGCCAAATCATGATTTAGGGAGATCGAAAAAACCTCGCTAGCATAAGCCGTCTTCTGAGGTCAAATGTGGAAATATCTAATCTCAACATATTTCATGAAGCAATGGATCTAAAGTGCTTTATACTATGTTATTGTGTCACCTGACTGAACCAGCACCTGCCAAAAAGAAGAAGGTTAAGAAATGAGAGCCCAAACGTAGGATAAATTAGTTTTCCACTTGTTGACAAATATAGAAAGTTATTTTTAGCAAAACAAAAAAAATTATAGATCATTTTCATCGGTTTA